>NC_083738.1:3047500-3310000 GCF_033458585.1 Syngnathus typhle | reverse complement strand
TCTCTAAGTAAATGTAAGGTAACTGGTATGCAGTTCCTTAACAAAGAAAAACAGTTCTGATCAACAACAATTTATGAACCAAACCTATAGTTAACTAAAAAGAATGAAGTTTCTTTGAACCAAATAATAACATTTCGCCTATGCAAATAAGCTCTGCTCATTGTTAGTGAAGGCCTCTTACAGGAACAAAAACACACAGATAACATAAGGACAGGAAGGATACATATGGCTGACAGGGATCAAAAGACATCCCTGTCACTAGAGAGGAAGAACCTAGAAAAAAGGAAAGTCATAAGTCAAGCGCTTGTGGTGATCATAGTTGGGGACGCGCAGAGAGGCAGGCGGGCGGCGAGCAGAGCGTTGTCGAGAACGGGGAGGTTGTCAGGACGGCCGGCAAACAGAGCGTGGTCAATGGCGGGCTGGCGGCAGGCAAGGCAGGACGGGTCAGCGGTTGAGACATGTCGGCACCGGGAGTCAGACGGGTAGAGCACAGTAAACATACAGGGAGCATCACGGGACAGACTGACAAGCAAGTGGCTGGATAGCAGGGTTTAAGTAGGTAGGTTTGTTAGAGTGGTGGTCACCCTAACTTATTTTGCAAGAACCACACGGGAGACAGTATGCCTTTTGAACACTTGCAAATGGAGAGGCCGTTCGTCACTGTGCATACAGCGATGATCGAACGAAGTCGGACTTTGGGTTCTTGCAAGAGAGTATTTATTGAGAGAAAGCAGGGTGTGGGTGAGAGTGGACAGGATGGGGTTGAAGCCCCTGGCCTCTGGTCAAAGCATAGCAGGGGGTATTTTACGACGTTGGGGGAAACAGAACAACTTAGATTGCTTCCTCTGCAGCTGGTCAATTAGTTCAAAGAATCTTAGCACTTTGTTCTACTACTTTGTTAAGACAGGACAAGTTTGGTTAATTATTACAGGTTACATTCCAACATAATCAGAGGATCAAACTAATCTATCAACCCTAACATATCCCTCCTGTTTATCATATGATTATGTCACCCCGATTAACAAACATAAGCAAGAAGATATAATGAAGATAGAAGAATAAAAATAAAAACACAGAAACATCATTGTATTCATCACTCGCGAGGGATTGTCAACGGTCAAATCATCAAGTTTCTGTGAAAAATGTTCTCGATGTCTCGATGAAAAGTGATTGTTTTCCAACTCCGATCCAAGGAAAACGCGCATGAACAACTCTGTCTCCGAGGGACCACACTTTGTGCCTGTCAGGGACATTCGCACCCCAGACGGGATAACGTGGTTCAAAGGCTGCAACAGCCCTGCATCAACATCCAGAAGAGTTGTGTGCTGTCGTCAGCTGATGATGTTGTATCCTGTAGGTGTGGTCTGTCACCCACACTCGTGCACGCAGTTGGCGGGCAGCATCGGAAAACTCTTGTGACCGCAAAGCCAGGAGCCATTCTGAATGAAGTAGGTCCTGTCCGATGGTGCAGCCATGTTGGTAGGAGAGCCCTGACGCCTTGAAATGGCTCTCCCATCCTGGCCCTCAGAGGTGATGTCCAAAGCTCCCATCCAGTTTCTCCTGTAGAGCAGTCGTTAATGCATTTGTGGGTTTCATTTTCTTGGATGAAACACGTGTAGTCCATTTCAGGTAGCCTTTTTGTTTAGGCCACTTGTGGCATCTTTTGTCCTTTGACAGTCAAATTGAGATTAATCCAAAAGAGTTCAATCACAGGTTATTTTCTGTGAGTCCAGGGCAGTAGGGGTAGCATCACTGACTGTGACAGCACGGTGTTGAAATCCAACCCCTCCCACAGAGGCCATGCATTTTGCTTCAGTGACAGTCATTGTTCTGGCCTCCAGGTGAACTTGCGTGGAGGAAGGGGGGGAGTTTGGAACACACATAGCATCCCTCCTGTATGTGGGATCTCACAGTGAATGTCACACACCAGTACCAAGTGTTGGTTTCGTGTGGCTTTCTGGGGTCCCATGACCAGTCCTCAAAGTTCTCATCATGTGACCATCTTTTTCCACAGTCAACATTGTCAATTGGTCTATTCAGATGAGCCCATAGACATAGCACGCTTCAACCACAACACAGCAGAGAATCCACCTGACGTGGAGCCCCATTGCTACTAGGATGTCAGAGATTCAAGATTCAAGAGGCGCTTTTTGTTTTTGCCTTTTTTCCTTCATCTGGAGGCGCTTTTTGATTTTGGTGCTGCCTTCCGTTGGAGAAAATAAAACACCTTTGGTTGGAACTCTGCTTTCGAGTCCTCTCCTTGCTCCAAGGTTGAACTTCTTGAGCTGTCTCAGGAAGTACAGCCTCTGCTGGGCTTTCTTCCGGACAGAGTCTATGTGGCCGATCCATTTCAGGTCCCGAGAGATTGTGGTTCCCAGGAACTTGAAGGTGTCTGTGGAGAGAATAGTATTACTCCGGATAGTGAAGGGTAAAAGTGGTGAAGGATCTCGCCTGATGTCCACTGTCATCTCCTAGGTCTTGAGCGGGTTCAGCTCCAGGTGGTTTTGGCTGCACCAGTGGACCAGCCGCTCCACCTCCTGTCTGTACGCAGTCTCGCCACTGTCCTGGATCAGTCCGATGAGAGTGGTGTCGTCTGCATGCTTCAGGAGCTTCGTTGGAGAAATCGTTGGTGGAGAGAGAGAAGAGCAGTGGGGAGAGGACGCACCCCTGAGGGGAGCCAGTATTGGTGGGCCGGGTGTAAGATGTGATGGTCCCCCAGCCTCACATGATGGAGGTGTGGACAGAGCAGTTGTGAGTATGTAGATTGTGCTGCAGGAAGTCTTGTTGCGTGGGAGGACCGATCAAACCTGCAGTAGAAACTGTTTAGCTGGTTAGCAGGCCGAGTTGGGCTCTCGTTTCTTGAAGCCCGTGATGCTCTGCAGACCTTTCCACACTGTTGAAGGATCAGGATTGGCAGAGAGGTGTCTCTCCAGGCTCTCCCCATAACACCTCCTGGCTTTCCTGACACCGATATTTCCCATTGCCTAGTCAGAGTGGGGATCTTATGGATTCGATTCTTCACTAAAATTGAGACAACCCGCCTTAAACAACGAGGCCCCTTTGTAGTCAGACTTCCCCCTACTCCGAAAATGGGGTCCAGCACTCTCTGTAACGTCCAGTGGCTGAGGTGAAACCAGCTGGGCCTTCCAGCAATGTTCAGTGCAGAAGGGGTAGTCAGCAAGACTTGGAATGGTCCCTCCCACCATGGCTGGCCCAGTTTGTCCTTTTTGACGACCTTTATGCCGTCTCAGTCTCCTGGCATGGAGCGGTTTTTGACCTGTGGGGAAGAAAGATCAGGCGGCAGTAAATTTGCATTTGACACATCTTTCAGTTTGAGTGCTCTGATCATGTTATCTGCCAAGGACTGTTCCTCGTCTGCTTTTTGCAAATGTTGCAATTCACCAGTCAATTTTATTGCCCTTTTTAACCGGGCAGATAGGGGTGTTTGCAAGAAGAGTTTGAGCACTTTCTAATGATTCCTCCTGACCAAAGACCATTTATGACATGGACTATCCCATTTATTGCTTCCTGTTTTAAAAGAGATTCTCTGATCTTGGTTGGATTTATACTGGGGGAATGGATGTTAAAAGTCCTACATCAGATGGGCCCTTTGTCCACAGTTTTTCAGGAAGCCCAGCCAATTGCCCCTCTTCCTTTTCCTTCAAACAATTGTTGATTAGCCAGGGAAGCGCATAAGCGCGTGCCCTTCCAACAGCTACATCAGTTCCTCATAGCTTATTTAGTCACTTTTCAATCATCTTCTGATTGCTTCAAGCAAAAGTTTGAAAAGCTTGAGAAAATTTTAACTTAATCGTATGACGCCAAATGTATTAGAGAATCAATATGTCTTAGTGTTGTATTATTACTATCTTTCACTATCTATCCTACTCCCTCCCTCCTTCTGAGGCTTGGCAACGCCCATGCCTCACACCTTGACAAACGTAAGGGGAGGATGTGTTCTTTACTACATACTATCATCATTTAATTTGACTTTCTGTCCAAAACGCTTCTCGATTTCCCAGTTCACACATTTTCTGCATGTGTTACTGGTTCTCCAGATTTTTCTCTAGTTAATTAGTATCAATCCAAAAGCAACCCTTGTTTTTTTCCTTAATTTACACAAAATTACTCTTTCTTCAAAGGTTTTCTACTAATTTTCCATAATAGTCTCCAACAACTTCAACCAATCAACCTGTATTTTCCTTTCATTCAGGCAATCGTTCATCAATGCTCATTTGCAGCTCACACACAGTCTCCAAAAACAAGTCTTTCTATCACATTGGTCCCAAGTTATCCAAGTTCTCAACACAACATTCATATATCATTTTCAACTCAAGGTTCCTGATGGAACAACCCACCAATCCAAAAAAAAACTCAACACAAAAAACTGGTGGCAAATTAATCAAAATTTCTTTCAGAATTTAAGTTTTTAAATTTAAAGAACTCAATCTCTCGGGTCTAACTCACATATAGAAGTTTGTATAATCTTATAACACAATCAATCAATTATTCCTATTAAATCAAGCATTGCAATGTATTAAAGTCACAATTCTTGAAAACATGTTTTCTGTGTCTTTCGAATTTGTATTCAAGGTGAGACACTAATGAGCACTAGTGTGAACCAGTTTCTGCCCACAGATTTATTTCTTTTTCTCTTTTTACATTTTAAAATTGTTTCCGTTTCGCGGTGCAAATTGGATAGACCAGTCTAGCAATTTCTTCGCCCTAAAAGTTTAGCCAATTTCATCATTTTAACACATACGCACACACATGCACAGCTCGCGCATGCCAAGGGTAGGTCCCGGCACCAATGATTCGTCACAGGCTGGCCATTTCCTGCAGTCGTCATGAAGCCGGTTCCAGCCCACAGACGCGAGAACAGCACATTCTAATTCTTTATTTATTTTATAGAAGCAAATTTTAACTTAAGTGTGCACACACAATTTGATCCCTGGTCATTTGTCATTCTGTAATCTGACAATGTATCTAAACCAAAAGTTACGTGTTTTTTTTTTCCTTTTAATGCACTCAGAATGTCTCATGCTATATGGACATCTATTATTTCTTTCTCTGTACTCGTGGGATAGAGGAAACGGAATTTCGGTTTCTTTGTGTGTCTTGACATATGAAGGGATTGACAATAAAGCAACTTTGACTTTGACAAGCACTCTCAGCTGCATCATTAGATGGGATGCCACTGTGCGACCTGAATTCTTTTTCAAATCTTAATTGAATGGCGGCCTCATCACTTTTAATTTTTCTATATTTTGTGTTTTGAATTTGATCTCTTCTCTCTTGTGAAGCTTTCAACCACACTCTAGCACATTGCAATTCTCTCTCTTTTCTTTCCTTTCTCAATCCCTTTGGCTTCCTAGCCACACTCTCCTCCAAAATGTCTACCACTACGTTCCACATTTCAACTTTCCTTGTACTCCATACTTTTTCTTCCACTTCGGCATGTATTGCATACAAGTAGAAAATCTACTCGCCATTTACTTCTCATCACCTTCAAGGGCTAGAGATTTACCGTTTTTATTTCCCATCTTAATTTGGTATTTTAGCTCAAACAATTTTTTTTTCAAGTTTTTTCTTTGAGGATCCGAAATGCAGGTTTAAATTGACCTTTCAACAAATTTATTGCCTGTGTTATTTGATAGTACTGCTCTTTAGTCAATTTATCCTATCAGTCACTCTCTCAACCACACAATTTTTTTAGATGCTGGCCTATTGAAGAATTTTCTTCCCAGGTCTTTCTTTTCCAGGTCCTCCTAATGGACACTGGCTTGTCAACAATGCAGCACATCGTCCTCTGTCGATCAGCAGTGGGGATGTGAGGGATCCGGGTCACGGCACCAAAATGTTAGAATGGTGCTCACTCTAACTTACTTTGCAAGAACCACACGGAAGACAGTATGCCTTTTGAACACTTGCAAATGGAGAGGTCGTTCGTCACTGTGCATACAGCGATGATCGAACAAAGTCTGACTTTATTTTGTATTTATTGTGAGAAAGCAGAGTGGCCTCTGGTCAAAGCATAGCAGGGGGTCTTTTAGGACGTTGGGGGAAACAGAACAACTTAGATTGCTTCCTCTGCAGCTGGTCAATCAGTTCAAAGGATCTTAGCACTTTGTTCTTCTAGTTTGTTAAGACAGGACAAGTTTGGTTAATTATTACAGGTTACATTCCAACGTAATCAAAGGATCAAACTAATTTATCAACCCTAACAAGGTTAATGAGCTGTCGGCAGTTGTGGGTGATTGAGTTGATTGGCGGTGTGCGGCTGTGAGCGTGTGAAAGGCAGGGTTAATGGATGATTGGCGAGCAGGTATGAGCATGACATCCTCTTTCAGTCTCTTATATTACGCCTGAAGTACAATACCTCTTGTACAACCTGACTGACTTGTTTGACTCTTCACAGGTGGTTTGTAGCAGCAGTCAGGGTGGCATTTGGGGTTGGTGTTTGGGGACTTGCTCCATGCAAGTCGACTTACTGGAAGTCCCCAACTCCCAGGGTGCGGATCTCGGTTCTATAGCCACAGTCGGGTTGGCGTTCAGGGTTGATGTTTGGGGACTTGCCCTACGGAAGTCGACTTCCTGGAAGTCCCAACTTCCAAGGTGAGGATGTCGGTTCTGTGACGGCAGTTGGGTTGGAGTTCGAGGCTAGTGTTTGGGTACTTGCGCCATTGCTTCGACTTCCTGGAAATCCTGACATGTGAATGTCAGTTCTGCAGTGGCAGTCAGGGTGGCATTTAGGGCTGGTGTATGGGGACTTGGAAGCCCTAACTTGCGGATTCAGATTCAAATTCATGTATTAATGACCACTCAACAAGTTGGTGGAATTTGTTTACACTACAGCAGTGGTCACCAAACTACGGCCCGCGGGCCGTATCCGTTTAATCCGGCCCGCCAACCCTGAACAAATTGTACTATTAAACTTTTTTTTTTGGTCATTTTGCCTGCAATGACTGCGTTTCCCCAGTAGATGGGGAAGCGCTCGCCTGCGCATTTACTACCGAAAGCTGTGTCAGAAAGCTCGGTTCACACTCACAAGTGCGTGTACGTACTCAGTAGTACGGACATGGCGCACTCGCGCTCTATTTGTATCAGTCCCGAATGTAGAGCGTGGGCTGTCACGACAGCATTCTTGTAATTCGCGCGCTGAGCTTTCAGATACAGTTTTACGCTAAAGCCACCTACAAACCTTCCCCTGGAATCCTTCTATTAAAATGAGTCGCCCAAGGAAAAGCAAGGTGGAGACAGTGCCGAGTGTTTAAAAAAGAGTGGCCAATTTGGCTTGATGTACGCGACGTGACGTTCAGCCACATCAACATCAACCCGTCACAGATCGAGGTAAACGGACCAACACGTCGGATCTCTCCTAAGAATTGCCACAACAAATTTTACTCCAGACTATGACGCACTAGCAAAAAAGGGAGACCAACAACACTGTTCCCACTGAAAATAAAGTAGAGGTTCTCAAGTTTGTTGTAAAAAAATGCATTTTGAATATGATTTGTACACATAGCAGGGATTGAAACTAGCGACCATTTTCATTTTCAAACAATGCAGGATGCTCAAGGACATTGATGCACCGCCTGTTTGCGACTAATCTTAACCTGTAAAGTTCTTAAGGCTTACTTTAAGGAAGTGTTTCCCGTTTCTTCACCTGTTACCAGGTGTTTGCGAGTTAAAACTCTGCTCTGATTTTCAGATACCCCTCACCGTGTTGCCGTTTTGATTACTTTATTTGGGTGTACGCTTTCACCGATTCTTCAAGATGATATATTTGGTCAGAATGTTTGCCGTTTGATGTGATCTCATAAGATAAACATCTTTCATTAATCTGACCTGCAGGCACTGAAGTGATGGAGACTGTTATTCATAATAACAGTGTCGTATTTTATGGGAATCACAGATAGCAGTTTTTTAGTGATTTTTTTTTAATGCTGTTAATAAATGCATTTGTTTTCAAAAAACTTGTTTGGAATATCCATGCTTTACTTTTATGCAATGACCTTTACAGGTCGCTTATATTACTTCACGCAAACACTACGTCCATCTGCTCCTGGTTCGGCCCTCCGGTCCAAATTTAGAACCCAGTTCGGCCCGCGAGTCAAAAAGTTTGCCCACCCCTGTGCTAGACTGTCTGCAAGAAGAGTTGGACAATGCACAAGGAATGGAATCACATACATAGCATCATAGAATAGGATTTTTTTTTTTTAATTTAATGCTGTTAATATATGCATTTGTTTTCAAAAAACTTTTTGGGGAATAACCATGCTTTACTATCTACTAAAGGCCAAAATCTTTTATGCAATGACCTTTACAGGTCGCTTATATTACTTCACACAAACACTACGTCCATCTGCTCCTGGTTCGGCCCTCCGGTCCAAATTTAGAACCCAGTTCGGCCCGCGAGTCAAAAGGTTTGCCCACCCCTGTTCTAGAAGCAAGTTGCATTTATTTACCACTTGATTCGCAGATTTTAACTTTAGTGTGCACACAATTTGATCTCTGGTCATTTGTCATTGGGCATACAAACAGCATTGCCATACTTCTTTTATGGACAGGAGCTCTAATAATAATAATGTTTTCTAACAATCTGACAGTGACATGTTTTGCTGTATGGACATCTGTTAATTCTTTCTCTGTATGAGCATGAGCGGTCAAAGGGGAGGAAGCTTGTCATGCTGAAAATGTGACTTTTCCTCTGCCTCTTCCTCCGCCCTTTGATTGGTTTTGTTTTACACGACGACACACTCTTGCCAAGTGTCCCCGTTTCCCACAGTTCCAACAGTCCAAATTTGATCTATCACTGATAGCAGTTTTTTAGTGAATTGTTTTTTTTTTTTTAATGCTGTTAATAAATGCATTTGTTTTCAAAAAACATGTTTGGAATATCCATGCTTTACTACCTACTAAAGGCCAAAATCTTTTATACAATGACCTTTACAGGTCGCTTATATTACTTCACACAAACACTACGTCCATCTGCTCCTGGTTTGGCCCTCCGGTCCAAATTTAGAACCCAGTTCGGCCCGCGAGTCAAAATGTTTGCCCACCCCTGATCTAGATCATTACCACCACCATCTAGATGAAATACATCAGAATCTTTGCCTTTTTTGATCACTTTTTCAGCATGTCTGGCCCACTGCATAGGTGTTGTAACAGTAGCAGTATCCACTTCTACCAAGTGTTTCCTCACCCAGTTGCCAATTTCAGGGCAGAAACCAGTGAGGAGCGCATTTTTAAGCTGTTGCTGATAAGCACTCTCAGCTGCATCATTGAATGGGATGGCACTATGCATCCTGAATTCTTTTTCAAATCTCAAGCGAAAATCATCAGTATCTTCCCCAGGCTTCTGTTTTATTCCTGCTAAATGACCATAATTTGCTCGTCTTTGAAATATGGTTCGCACTCTTTGCACAAGCTCATTCCATTGTGCTGCATACTCCCCTCCCAATTGATTTCCCTCAACGGGATAGGGAAAAGGCCCTTGATTATTTCTACCTGTATAATTTCCTCTAACCTTTGCCCAGTCTTTTGCCAAGTAAGACATTGCAACTTCTCCTGCCTCATGCCCATTCAGTCTATAGGAATGTATGATTCTAGCCATGTCTACTGCCCATTTATCTGGGTCTTCAGCAACAGGGATAACCCCTTCAACTGCTTTTCTTGCCTCTTCCAAAGTCCATGGCCGAAAAACATGTATGTGGAGGTTGGCCTTCGCCTACAATAAGTTTTGGCACCTGTATCATTGGGCAGACATCAACATTGTCCAAATTTTGGGAAAATCTAGCAGCAGTGGTCAAAACTCTTGTTTGTACAGGACTTCTAATAATGTGACCCTGACCTTTTTTTCTGTTATATGGGGGAGGGTGCAGGTCTGTTAAACTTGGATACAAGTTTTGCATACGAGCGGAAGGCCCCTCTTCCTCCTCTGCTTTAGCTGCACCTTCCGCTGTGGCTTGAGCTACGGCCGGGACAGCGCGTTTGCGCACTGTGGCCTCATTGTTCTCTGGCCTGGCAAACATAGTCGCAGCCTCATCGCTTTTCATCTTTCTATCTTTTGTCTTTTGGATTTGTTCTCTTCTCTCTTGTGAAGCTTTCAACCACATTCTAGCTTAACTTGGTATTTTAGGTTTATAAAAAAGGGTTTTCTTTTTTTACAATGTTTTCTTTCTTTGAGGATCCTCAATGCAGGTTTAATTTGACCTTTCAACAAATTACTAGCCTGTGTTATTGCCGTGGATCAATGCTAGAACTGCTATTTAGTCAATTTATCCTACCAGTCACACTCTCAACCACACGACCCAGCTGGCTGAGGAGGAGACGCGACAACGCGATTGAAATATGGAGTGTATACCGGCAACTGTGGAAGAGCTTGACAACAAAAGGATCCAGTGATTGAAGATCCTGAGCCTAATGTGTACTTTCTTTTGAAACTAAATTTCTAAAGAAAGCATGGTTAATACATCTTGATGTCAGCATATGTTTCCCTTTGCATCATTCTTCCCTCTATGCATAGGAATCATAATGAACATGCACGTGTTATTTTAATTATTCAAGCAATAACTCTTGATTACCGTAAATTCCGGACTATAAGCCGCACCGGACTATAAACCGCACCAGCTCAAATTGGGGGATATTTTAGTTTTTTTCTTATATAAGCCGCACCGGACTATAAGCCGCACGCGCACACATTTTTTACAAAGAAAGACCGTTTACAGAAAGCCTTTTTAAAGTTTTAATAACATACTTTAACATGTCTTTCTAAACATTGCCTGTGACGCAGCAGTAGTACCGCAGCAATACGGAAGTGTGCACGCGAGTTATTAACAAAGAAAGACTGGACACAGAAAGCTTTTTTAAAGTTTTAAGAACATACCTTAACATTTCTTTCCAAACACTGCCCGTGACGCGGCGGTAATACCGCAGCAACACGGAAGTGACACAAGACTAATGGGACTAGATTAAAAAAAACATACCCGGTAAAAGTCACTGAGACGCGGCGGTAACACAGCAGCAACACGGTAGTACAGCAACAACAGGGCTCGTTAAAAAACATACCAGTAAAAGTAAAAAAAGAACTTAATCGTCTTCATCTTCCTCCTGTGCACTGAAACCACAAAACCCAAACTAGGACGTCTTCTTCAGCGCATTATCTCTTCTTCGTCTGTCTCGCTCTTGCTTCCTCCTAGAGCGCCCCCTGGAGGCCGTAAAAATCCATAAATACGACGCGCCGCGCCGCCATTTAGGCTCTATTTCTCTCTTTGACAGCCAAATTGATTGCTTTTAACTTAGTAAAAGCTGCATCAAATGCATTTCTTCGTGTGTTTTCCATGATGAGGGTGTGTGCGTGATCCGCGAAATGTTCAAAACACAAACTAGCACGTCTTCTTCGGCGCATTATCTCTTCTTCGTCTGTCTCGCTCTTGCTTCCTGCTAGAGCGCCCCCTGGAGGCCGTAAAAATCCATAAATACGCCGCGCCGCCATTTAAGCCTCGGGGTTCAAAGTAACCTTCTGAATAAAATGCATTAAAAGTTCACGTTCATTACAACCTGTTTTTGGTGATCAAAATGTCAGAAGAATTGAATTTAAATGTTGATTGATTGGGTTTTAATACAATGCAGATGGTCCAAACAGCGCCACTACTTTGTGTAATCTCTGAGTCACATGGCAGAGTAAGAGAAAGGGTTTAGAGCCCTTTGACGCAGGTCACCTAGCGTGCATTCCTACTAAAGCTCATAATAGTCACTAGCAACACAGCCAGAATAAGCAGCAGCCATAGTCGTGTTTCAAAATAGTATTTTTGTTGTTGTTTTTTTCTTCAAGATACCGCAGTGTATAAAAGTGATCAAGTCATCATAAAAATCATGGAAAAAATCCTTATATAAGGCGCACCTGACTATAAGCCGCAGGGTTCAAAATTCTGGAAAAAAGTCGCGGTGTATAGTCCGGAATTTACGGTATATTAATTTGTCCTTCAACCAGATGGCATTAGGTCACAAAAATCCAATTTTCTCATTACAGATGTTGAAATAAAGTGCACCTCACAGTGACAGCATCAAAGACATCGGACTTGACAAGTTTTTCTGTCACTATTGGAGTCAAACACAAATGCATGTGTACAAGACCTTAAAGAAATCTCAACCAATACTATGTTTTGATGCAACTGGCTCAATAGTTGAAAAACTGATGAGACCGAATGGCATGTCTGGCCATATCTTCCTGTATAAGGGTGTTATGACAAGGCATACCCGCTCCAGTGTCCCAGTCGTGCAGATGCTGTCAGAGAAGCATGATGTTAATGCTATCACACAGTGGCTGAAGGAATGGATCCATGCAGGTGCACCTGTTCCTAAAGAAGCCGTGAGGGACTTTTCTCTGGCGATTCTTTGAGCTCTAGTCAAGGATTTTACCCTTACTGGTTGCTTCAAAAAGATGCATTTTTGCAAAATTGTGACTCACATACTTCCACTTTACAAATTCTCCTTTCATCTGATCGCGCAAGACAAGATTATTTTATGATGTACAATCAGCTCCCAGGGAGCAGCCATCTTAGGTGTGTCTTTTTTGCACTCCAAGAGGCTTATAGGATAAATGTGCTGGCTAATAGCTTCTAGCTTTTATTTTCAGCCTTTCAATGAAGAGAATCACATTTCACTAATCCCTCTCACCCTAAAAAACTTTGTCATCCAGCTTTCAATGTCATGTAATGCGTTTGAACACAGTGGTAAAGCTTTGGCATTAGTCTGACTACACCACAGTAGACGGGCTTTGCAGCACCACAGGGGTGTCAGTTGGTTATTTGTGTGAATTTTTACTTGGGCTTGAATTTTTCTCATTTTGGGCCTCTTGTATTATCTTGTAACATATTCTACCTGTGTTTGGGTTTTGTCTGAGTAGTAACGATTCGAAAACAATTACTGTATGTTATATTCATTGAATGTTTTCAAAATGTGTGATATGTTTGAATAAAATATCAATAGAAACTGCTTCACAACAGCTGGTTTGTTTGTTGTGACCTCAATGGAGGATTACTTATTCTGAAATTTTCCTCTTATTGCATTTGTTGATATTTGTTCAGAATTAATTACCATATTTTCCAGACTATAAGTCGCTCCGGAGTATGTTGCACCAGCCATAAAAAGCATAATAAAGAAGAAAAAGACATGTATAAGTCACACTAGAGTATGCATTTTCGGGGGAAATTTGTTTGATAAAATTCAACACCAAGAACAGACATGTCACCTTGAAAGGCAATTTAAAATAAAAATAGAATAGGCAACAACAGTATGGTATGCTAACTTTACATAAACACAAAAACAAGTAACTGAGAATGTGCCTGATGTAACATATTAAGAGTTGTTCAAATGACTGTAGCATAAATAACATGCAACAAGTTTATCGAACCATCCGCGTCACTTCAAATAATTAAATTCAACGAAATCTTCATCCTCTGTGTCACTTATAAACAACTCCACTAACCCCGGAAGTAGAAGATCCAACACTTCCTTTTCTACGTGGCTTATGTCAGACTCATTATCAGTTGTAGTTCCAATTATTCCACAGACCTAGAGCGCCCTCATGCGGTCTAGTGTGAAAATAACATGTGAAATGATATTTTTAATAATTTTACACAAGTCACTCCTGAGTATAAGTCACACCCCCGGCCAAACTATGAAAAAAATCTGCGACATCTAGTCCAGAAAATACAGTAGTTTTAATGTTGTCTGTCATTATGCATACTAAAGTAGTTTCCATAATCATCTATAAATAAAGAATAATAGCTTTCAAACATGCAGGTTGTTTGTGAGATTAAATTTAATAACTTAGACATGGTATCACTTCTCCCAACGTTTCAGACATGCAGGTTGTTTGTGAGATTACATTTAATAACTTAGACATGGTAACACTTCTCCCAATCGTTAATGTTAACCACCTACTTTATATACACTATGTACAGTATGTATATATATATATATATATATATATATATATATATATACCGTTTTTTTCCGTGTATAGTGCGCAATATTTAACTAATTTATTGTCCTAAAATCTGGGGTGCGTATTATACATGGGTACAAAAAGAAATTTTTAATTTTTTATTTTATTTTATTTTTTATTTTTTTTAAAGAAAGTCATGGTACAACAAAACCAACAACAGGACTGACCGACAAAGTCGTGGAACAAAAAGACAGGGTGACATTACCAAAGACAGGAACAGAATGACAGTAACACATGCAATGATCCAACGGTGAGCGAGGGGCAGACAGGACTTAAATACAAAACACGTTACATCGATTGAGGTGACACAGGAAGAGAGGGGCGACGCGAACAGAAACTATGGCAACCTAGACACATAGCAAAACTGGGGACGAGACATGACAAATCTCCCCCGAAATAAAACTCACCTTTCTTCTTGTTTGTTGTCAATCGCGCATCGCATTCAGCCATCCTGCCCAACACACTTAGTAAAATTCATAATTGACGACACATCGTTTGATGCGATGGTGCAATCCTCGATGGTGTGTTATTGTCAAATATTGTTTGTTTTTTAATCTCCATCGCGGACCGGACGTCATACGGAGGCCGCCATTACAGATGCGCAGAACGGTTGCGCAAGACACGTCAGCTATATAAAGAGCGAGAGTTCAGTTCTCCACCTATTAGTTCCAATTCACAGTTTAATTAGCAGTTTCAATCAGCAAATAACAAAATGCGTATTACAGGTAATATTTTATTTCACAACACTTTGCCTTGTTCCTTTCGTCTCTGCTGTTCACTTCAAACACGCTCCATACGACCGCAATGCTCTTGTATCAGACGCTCGCTCGATCACCTGCTAGTTTGCTGTCTGTCACAATGTACCCTACACAAATCCGAAACATTTGTTGCGGCTCCGAGTCACGACGAGGGGCAAGTTTTGGTTTCCAAGGGTGTTTTTATTCCTCTTCAACGTCTCTCCCATACAGAGCCGCCTCTTTCCCGTGCGCGCACGGAGCGCGGTGGTGCGTTTAGGGGCAGTCGGAGAAATCAACGCCAACAAAAAAAATGACATCCAGCCTAGTTAAGACCATACCAAAGACTATAAAAATGGGACCCATTGCCTCCCTGCGTGTGTGACGATCTTTGGGACTTAAAAAAAAAAAAAAAAAAATTAAAATTTTTTTAAAAAAATTCATAAAAATTGGGTGCGTATTATACATGGGTACAAGCTTTTTTCCAGCATCAGCATGCCATTTTTAGGGTGCGTACTATACATGGGGGCGCACTATACACGGAAAACAACGGTATATATATTAGAGTAGCCGTATCCTGTAAATCTATACTGTTAACATTTGAAAGGAATTTCTGTTCCTTCTAGGAGCCATGTCAAAAATTTGCTTACTTTGGTTTCTTGTTGTTCCGATTGAAATGGAGCTCATTTATTCCTCGACTCTGTGAGTCATTTGAACCAAAACCATCCGCCCACGGTACCTGCAGTCCCCACTGTGTTGGGGCCTACTTTATGTTTATGACTAAATAATCTCAGATCAAATGAAGGATGACAGAAGCTAGGGGGGAAAAGAAAACTATTTCCCTCCAACATATCAAGAGAGTTACTTTGTTTACCTGTGTGGGCTTATTACTCCCTAGTAGGTAAAGCATGCACACAAAATGTCCTAAGTGTGTTGTAGCCTACTTTATTCTCAGCAAGTAAGCTCCATTTGTCTTTTAAAATGGATAATTAATGCATGCACAGTTTGTTTATGCATAGGTTTATTTATCTATCCACCTACCTTCCATAAAACATGTTTCCTCTGTTTCTCTTGAGGTTTGAATCATTGAAATGATTTGTATTCTCTTAAAGGCAGTATAAAAAGGACCCAAGGGAATGGGAGCGATTGAAAATACAGAAGGCCCTAAGTCTATCTTCATCTGCCTTCTTAAACACCCTTTTTTACTGTTGAAATATCTCTTGTGAGATTTTAACAAGTTGGAAAACACACTGGCGCTATAGACATAAGTTTTTCATCTAGGTGATAAAAAGGACTGATAAACATTTGGAGTAAAAATAAACACCTTTACTTTTTACTCTAAATATAGAGGTTGTTTTTTTGATGTCTTAAGCTGTTTATCATATATTGCCCACACTTTTGTTTTCACACACTTTGTTCTGAGCTGCGACAGTGTTTTGAAAGGTTAAATGCTAGTTATATGTAAGCTCTGTTTTTTTGTTTGTTTGTTTTTATTGTGCAAGTGTTGCTGACATAGGAACTTACCATGTAACATTATCTTGTTGAACCAAACCCAACCAAATAAAAACCTGTGTTAATAACTCAGCTGGACTGCTGTAAGAAAACCCGCTCATTAAACTCCTTTATGTAGTAGCTCATAACAGATTTATTTATTGTTTGTTTGTTTAATTGTTTTCATTGAATTAACTGTAAAATAAACAGTATGACATAATTTTCAAAACGATACAGTCAACGAGCAAAATCAGTCTAGCTACCACTATAAGCATGATGTCAACACCACTCTTTTTTGCTAAACAATACACGGTGATTTGCAAAACACACAGTAGTATATAATGTCATCACTTCTTAGCAATTCCAAAGCACTTTCTTTGAAATTATCACATTTATGAGCCAAATGGTTAAACACAGTCATAAGGCGCAGCTCAGTGGCCTAGTGGTTAGAGTGTCCGCCCTGAGACTGGAAGGTTGTGGGTTCAAACCGCGGCCGGGTCATACCAAAGACTGTAAAAATGGGACCCATTGCCTCCATTAAGGTTGGAATTGGGGGTTAGAAGGAGTGAAGCTCTTTACAAGCCCTAGGCTTCGTCTCCCTCCTTGCACAGTTAATGATATAATAATATGTACTAAACTAAACTAAAGGCGCACTAACACATTATTGCATTGTAGATAGGGTGACCAGATCCCAATTTACCAGATGAGGGACAAAGGCTATGTTTGTGTGGGACAATGTGCGATACCAAGGCATCAAGGTAGTCTAATGGAACTTTTGAAAATATAAATATTTGTATTCTGCCCTTTTGCTTAAATCATTACTACATGGCATGGCACTACAAATGGCATCTGTGTTTGCCATTTGGTTGATTCAGAAGTACATAATAACCTGCAAACAAAAACTTCTCATGTGAGAAAACAGTAAGCATAATGCCTTCATGCTATTTCACAGTGCCTCTCAAGTGAGTCACCCCGCTCACACTTTGTTTGATCTACTGCCCTCTGGGAAGAGGTACAGAAGACTGTGCTCCCGCACCACCAGACTCACCAACAGCTTCATACTCCAATTATTATTATTTTTTTTTGCATAGTTTACTTGAATGTTTTTTTTGTCCGTGGACCAATATTATATATATATATATATATATATATATATATATATATATATATATATATATATATATATATATATATATATATATATATATATATATATATATATATATATTATATAAAATTCCCCTCTCACCCTCCGCGGGTGGTCTCCCACTCCAAGCTCGGGTCCTCTACCAGAGGCCTGGGAGCTTGAGGGTTCTGCGCAGTATTTTGGCTGTTCCTAGCACTGTACTCTTCTGGACTGAGATGTCTGTTGTTCCTGGAATCTGCTGTAGCCACTCCTCCAGTTTGGGGGTCACTGCCCCAAGTGCCCCAATGACCACGGGCACCACCGAGGCCTTCACTTTCCAGGCCTTCTCAAGCTCTTCTTTGAGGCCCTGGTATTTCTCTAGCTTCTCAAGTTCTTTTTTCCTGATGTTGCCATCGCTTGGTATTGCTATATCCACTACAACGGCCTTCTTCTGCTGTTTGTCCACCACCACAATGTCCGGTTGGTTCGCCATCACCATCTTGTCAGTCTGGATCTGGAAGTCCCACAGGATCTTGGCTCGCCCGTTGCCACCTTAGGGGGTGCTTCGCACTTTGAACTTGGGGCTTCCAGTCCATATTCTGCACAGATGTTCCTGTACACTATGCCAGCCACTTGGTTATGACGTTCCATGTATGACTTCCCTGCTAGCATCTTGCACCCTGCTGTTATGTGCTGGACTGTCTCAGGGGCCTCTTTGCACAGCCTACACCTTGGGTCTTGTCTGGTGTGGTAGATCTTGGCCTCTATTGCTCTGGTGTTCAGAGCCTGTTCCTGTGCAGCCATGATGAGTGCCTCTGTGCTGTCCTTCAGTCCAGCTTTTTCCAGCCATTGGTAGGATTTCTTGATGTCAGCCACTTCACTTATCTGCCGATGGTACATCCCATGTAGGGGTTTGTCCTCCCATGATGGTGTCTCTAGCCACTCTTCCTCTGTTTGCCATTGTCTGAGACATTCACTGAGCACGTCATCCGTTCGGGCCTTTTCCTTGATGTACTCATGGATCTTGGCTGTTTCATCCCGAACAGTGGCTCTCACACTCAGTAGTCCTCGGCCTCCTTCTTTGCGGCTAGTGTACAGTCTCAGGGTGCTGGACTTAGGGTGGAACCCTCCGTGCATGGTTAGGAGCTTCCGTGTCTTGACATCTGTGGTCTGCGTCTCTTCCTTTGGCCATCTTATTATTCCTGCAGGGTATCTGATGACTGGCAGGGCGAAGCTGTTTATTGCCCGGATCTTGTTCTTGCCATTTAGCTGACTTCTGAGGACTTGCCTTACTCGTTGTAGGTATTTGGCTGTGGCTCCTCTCCTTGTGGCTTCATCGAGGTTGCCATTTGCTTGTTGGATACCAAGGTACTTGTAGCTGTCCTCAATGTCTGTTATTGTTCCTTCTGGGAGTGAGACCCCTTCTGTATGGACTACCTTCCCTCTCTTTGTCACCATGCGACCGCACTTCTCTAGTCCGAATGACATTCTAATGTAGATCCTGGTTGTGTGGATCAGTGAATCGATGTCTCGCTCGCTCTTGGCATACAACTTTATGTCATCCATGTATAGGAGGTGACTGATGGTGGCCCCATTTTTGAGTCGGTATCCGTAGCCAGTCTTGTTGATTATTTGGCTGAGGGGGTTCAGACCTATGCAGAACAGCAGTGGGGACAGGTATATGCCACATTTGATGGAGACTTGTGCAATTGGCTTGTAATTGGCCTCAAGGGTTGTTTTCCACAGTCCCATCGAGTTTGCAATGAAGGCTCTCAGGTTCCTGTTGATTTTGTACAGTTCCAAGCATTCAGTGATCCATGAGTGTGGCATGGAGTCGTAGGCTTACTTGTAATCAATCCAGGCAGTGCACAGGTTGGTGTGTCGAGTCTTGCAGTCTCGGGCGACTGTTCCGTCAACCAGCAGCTGGTGTTTGGCTCCTCTGGTATTGCTGCCTATGCCTTTCTGTGTTGTGCTCATGTATTGAGCCATGTGTACACTTATCATAGCCGCTATGATGCCTGACATGATCTTCCATGTTGTAGGGAGGCAGGTTATTGGCCGATAGTTGGATGGGACTGTACCCTTTGTGGGATCCTTCAGGATCAGGATTGTGCGTCCTTCAGTTAACCATTCGGGGTGAGTTCCAACTTTTAGTAGCTGGTTCATTTGTTCTTCTAGGCGCTCATGGAGTGCAGTGTAACACTTCTTAATCCAGTGCAGTGCTTCTTAATCCAGTAGGCATGGATCATATCTGGCCCGGGTGCTGTCCAGTTCTTCATACCTGAGACTTTCTCTTGGATGTCTGCCACAGTGATGGTAACTGGGTTCTGCTCAGGGTGGTTGCTGTGGTCTTCTCTTAGAGAGACTAGCCATTGTGCCTCACTGTTGTGTGATGTGTCCTTCTCCCATATGCCCTTCCAGTATTGCACAGTCTCCAGCCTTGGTGGGTCCGTTCTGCTGTTGTTACCCTGCCATTGAGAGTACAATTTTCCTGGTTGGGTTGTGAAGAGCCTGTTTATTCGCCTGGCTTCACTTTCTCTTGTGTATCTCTTTAGGCGGCTGGACAGGGCTAGGAGCTGTTCGGGCTTGCATATCCTCTTGGGGCTGTGTACCTAATTTCTTGGGCAGTTGATGTTGACTCCTCTCTGACCTGGAATTCGGGTTCCCGTTTGTCTTGGCATCTGTGTTGTACATCGTCAACCTCAAGTTGTGATATCAATTGTCGTTCCTGGATGTTGGAGCACTGAGTCACTAGTTGTTTAGTGGTTAGTGTTGAGTGTGGATATCGCTCCTTCCATTGCTCCCACATTCTCTTCATGTACCCCCTCTGACTTGGTTTACTGGAGTAGTAGCACTCCAACAGTGTTAGGTTCCCACATCTCTCCCATTTCCGCCTTGTTCCAGTAGCCCACTTCTCATCTAGGCGTTCTGGTTCCCCAACGCCTGACGCAGAACTTGTTTGACCGGGCGACAACATCTCATTTGATTCTTTATCTCTCACCATGTTTATGAGGTAGGCGATATCGTCAAGGGTCTTGCCCACAGACCCACACTGGATGATGGTATGGCTCCGCCCCGACCAGGTCTCGAACCCGGGTACCGCTGGTTGATAGTCTGGCAACTATCCTACCGAGCTATCCAGCCGATATGAGCTATCCAGCCGATAAAAAAAAAATAAAAAATTCCCCTCTCACCCTCCGCGGGTGGTCTCCCACTCCAAGCTCGGGTCCTCTACCAGAGGCCTGGGAGCTTGAGGGTTCTGCGCAGTATTTTGGCTGTTCCTAGCACTGCACTCTTCTGGACTGAGATGTCTGATGTTGTTCCTGGAATCTGCTGTAGCCACTCCTCCAGTTTGGGGGTCACTGCCCCAAGTGCCCCAATGACCACGGGCACCACCGAGGCCTTCACTTTCCAGGCCTTCTCAAGCTCTTCTTTGAGGCCCTGGTATTTCTCTATCTTCTCAAGTTCTTTTTTCCTGATGTTGCCATCGCTTGGTATTGCTACATCCACTACCACAGCCTTCTTCTGTTGTTTATCCACCACCACAATGTCCGGTTGGTTCGCCATCACCTTCTTGTCAGTCTGGATCTGGAAGTCCCACAGGATCTTGGCTCGCCCATTCTCTGTCACCTTAGGGGGTGCTTCCCACTTTGAACTTGGGGCTTCCAGTCCATACTCTGCACACATGTTCCTGTACACTATGCCAGCCACTTGGTTATGACGTTCCATGTATGCTTTCCCTGCTAGCATCTTACACCCTGCTGTTATGTGCTGGACTGTCTCAGGGGCCTCTTTGCACAGCCTGCACCTTGGGTCTTGTCTGGTGTGGTAGATCTTGACCTCTATTGCTCTGGTGTTCAGAGCCTGTTCCTGTGCAGCCATGATGAGTGCCTCTGTGCTGTCCTTCAGTCCAGCTTTTTCCAGCCATTGGTAGGATTTCTTGATGTCAGCCACTTCACTTATCTGTCGATGGTACATCCCATGTAGGGGTTTGTCCTCCCATGATGGTGTCTCTAGCCACTCCTCCTCTGTTTGCCATTGTCTGAGACATTCACTGAGCACGACATCCGTTCGGGCCTTTTCCTTGATGTACTCATGGATCTTGGCTGTTTCATCCCGAACAGTGGCTCTCACACTCAGTAGTCCTCGGCCTCCTTCTTTGCGGCTAGTGTACAGTCTCAGGGTGCTGGACTTAGGGTGGAACCCTCCGTGCATGGTTAGGAGCTTCCGTGTCTTGACATCTGTGGTCTGAGTCTCTTCCTTTGGCCATCTTATTATTCCTGCAGGGTATCTGATGACTGGCAGGGCGTAGCTGTTTATTGCCCGGATCTTGTTCTTGCCATTTAGCTGACTTCTGAGGACTTGCCTTACTCGTTGTAGGTATTTGGCTGTGGCTCCTCTCCTTGTGGCTTCATCGAGGTTGCCATTTGCTTGTTGGATACCAAGGTACTTGTAGCTGTCCTCAATGTCTGTTATTGTTCCTTCTGGGAGTGAGACCCCATCTGTATGGACTACCTTCCCTCTCTTTGTCACCATGCGACCGCACTTCTCTAGTCCGAATGACATTCCAATGTCTGTGCTGTAGATCCTGGTTGTGTGGATCAGTGAATCGATGTCTCGCTCGCTCTTGGCATACAACTTTATGTCATCCATGTATAGGAGGTGACTGATGGTGGCCCCATTTTTGAGTCGGTATCCGTAGCCAGTCTTGTTGATTATTTGGCTGAGGGGGTTCAGACCTATGCAGAACAGCAGTGGGGACAGAGCATCTCCTTGGTATATGCCACATTTGATGGAGACTTGTGCAATTGGCTTGTAATTGGCCTCAAGGGTTGTTTTCACAGTCCCATCGAGTTTGCAATGAAGGCTCTCAGGTTCCTGTTGATGTTGTACAGTTCCAAGCATTCAGTGATCCATGAGTGTGGCATGGAGTCGTAGGCTTTCTTGTAATCAATCCAGGCAGTGCACAGGTTGGTGTGTCGAGTTTTGCAGTCTCGGGCGACTGTTCCGTCAACCAGCAGCTGGTGTTTGGCTCCTCTGGTATTGCTGCCTATGCCTTTCTGTGTTGTGCTCATGTATTGAGCCATGTGCACACTTATCTTAGCCGCTATGATGCCTGACATGATCTTCCATGTTGTAGGGAGACAGGTTATTGGCCGATAGTTGGATGGGACTGTACCCTTCGTGGGATCCTTCAGGATCAGGATTGTGCGTCCTTCAGTTAACCATTCGGGGTGAGTTCCAACTTTTAGTAGCTGGTTCATTTGTTCTGCTAGGCGCTCATGGAGTGCAGTGAGCTTCTTAATCCAGTAGGCATGGATCATATCTGGCCCGGGTGCTGTCCAGTTCTTCATACCTGAGACTCTCTCTTAGATGTCTGTCACAGTGATGGTAACTGGGTTCTGCTCAGGGTGGTTGCTGTGGTCTTCTCTTAGAGAGACTAGCCATTGTGCCTCCCTGTTGTGTGATGTGTTCTTCTCCCATATGCCCTTCCAGTATTGCACAGTCTCCAGTCTTGGTGGGTCTGCTCTGCTGTTGTTACCCTGCCATTGAGAGTACACTTTTCCTGGTTGGGTTGTGAAGAGCCTGTTTATTCGCCTGGCTTCACTTTCTCTTGTGTATCTCTTTAGGCGGCTGGACAGGGCTAGGAGCCTCTGTTTGGCAGTCTCCAGTGCTTCAGGTACGTTCATCTGGCTGTACTTCTTGGGTGCTGGTTTCTTCATTGCACCTTTCTGGATCTCCGATAGTTGGCTCACGTCTCTCCGCACTGTCTTGATCTTAGCCTCCAACCTTGTTTTCCATGGTGGGTTTTGTATCTCATGCTTGATATTGTTCTTGTAACCAAGCATCTCCAGGATCACTGTTGCTGAAGTGTATATCAACTCATTGGTTTCAGTGATGGTGGTTGTAGGGATTGCTCTCAGTGCTGCATTCAGATTTTCAACCAGATCTTCTGGTGGTGCTTCTCTTAGCCTTTGTAGTTGGCGTCGGGGTTGGCCGCTGTTCATTCGAGTCATGATCTTATTTTTCAGGTCAGTTGCTGACTCTCAGGCTTGCATATTCTCTTGGAGCTGTGTACCCAATTACTTGGGCAGTTGATGTTGACTCCTCTCTGACCTGGTATTCGGGTTCCTGTGTGACTTGGCATCTGTGTTGTACCTCGTCAATCTCAAGTTGTGATATCAAATGCCGTTTCTGGATATTGGAGCACTGAGTTACTAGTTGTTTAGCGGTTAGTGTTGAGTGTGGATATCGCCCTTGCCATTGCTCCCACATTCGCTTCATGTACCCTCTCTGTCTTGGTTCACTGGAGTAGTAGCACTCCAACAGTGTTAGGTTCTCACATCTCGCCCATTTCCGCCTTGTTCCAGTAGCCCACTTTACATCTAGGCGTTCTGGTTCCCCAACGCCTGACGCAGACCTTGTTTGTCCGGGCGACGTCTGAGCCGGCATCTCATTTGATTCTTTATCTCTCATCATGTTTATGAGGTAGGCGATATCGTCAAGGGTCTTGCCCACAGACCCACACTGGATGATGGTATGGCTCCGCCCCGACCTGGTCTCGAACCCGGGTCCCGCTGGTTGATAGTCTGGCGACTATCCTACTGAGCTATCCAGCCGATCGATATATATATATATATATATATATATAGACTAAAAGTAGCTCCGCAGGTCGCATTAGCCATAAAACGCACAATAACGTGAAAAAAAACATATATAAGTCGCTCCGGAGCATAAGTCGCATTTTGGGGGGAAATTTACTCGACAAAATCCAACACCAAGAACAGACATGAACGAGCAACAACAGGCTAAACGATAGGTATTCTAACGTGACATAAACACAAACGAAGAGCTGAGAACGGGCCTGACGTGACATTCAGAGTTATTAAAAAACTATTACATAAATAACACGTTTATAAAACCATCTGGGTCACTCCAATTCATTAAATCCATCGCTCGTCCTTTGTCAAGAATGGGTGCGCGCCGCTGACGGCGCTTGCACTTCAAAATATTCCACAGGCCCATATAACGATATATAAATTAGATATCAAATAACTATTATATAAGCAATAATATTATCAAACCATCTGTGCACTCTAAATCATTAAATCCATCGATCAAATTCCCCGTCCTTTGTCAACGCCGCCGCACGTGCGCCCTGACGTCAGCCTCGTCGTTATTCCACGGATCTAGTATATAACTATATTGTAGCATTAACAAAGTACAAGGAAAGACGTGGGTTTGGTAAACAGCTCTTTATTTAACAAAACAAACTTCCAGGCGTGTGGCGGCGTAGACTTCCAGCCACGGAGGTGGAAGAGAGATCCATAGAATAAGACCGGGCGTGCGTAAAAGCCATAACCGAGCCCTATCCACCGTCCCCGGACAGTCACCCGGCCGAGCGCCGTCCCCTGACTTCTATCCACGGAGGTGAAAGAGAGCTCCGTAGAGTAGGACCGCGCGTGCGTAAAAGCCATGTCCGAGCCCCATCCACCGTCCCTGGACAGCCACCCGGCCGAGCGCTGGCCCCCGACTTCAATCCACGGAGGTGAAAGAGAACTCCGTAGAGTAGGACTGGGCGGGCGTAAAAGTCATAATATTTTTTCAAACCTTCTGTGGCACTCTAAATCCTTCAAACTCTTCATCCTCCGTGTCACCTAGAAACAAAGCTGCTAATGATGCCGGTAGTACGTGGGGCCCTTCGTCATCTTCGTCATCCCGTGATCAATCTTTGTCCTTTTTGTAAACAACCGCCGCGGTTCGTTTATCGCGGTTTCACTTTTTTTTTTAACATTTTTGAGAAAATTCACATATAAGTCGCTCCTTATTTTGAGTCGCCCCCCCACCCAAACTATGAAAAAAACGTGATTTATAGTCTGAAAATTATGGTAGTTTCCAAGTCTGCGTTGCAGCCGCATCTCCGCTTCTTGGCCAATGCAGTTGTGCTGTCCTCCACGTCTCCGTCTCATCCTGCTGTTCTGACTCCGACCTGATTTGCGATTTGCATTGTGTGCGCGCATCGTTGCCCGCGGCCCAGTTTGACTGACATGATCGTACAGACCGCCCCACCCTCTATTCGATAAATGCCAGATTATAATTGACTGTCGATAACAATGCGGGACAAAGTCTCAATTTGCGGGACATGTTAAAAGAAATAAAAATGCGTGACTGTCCCGCATAAAGCGGAACATCTGGTCACCCTAATCGTAGATAGTCTTCACACAAATGAGAAAACCTTTTGCAAAACATGGTTCTCTTTCAAAAGTAAATAATTATTGCTTTACTCTACAAATCTTGGGTAAAACGTATTTTTTTAACAAACAATTAAAACACGCCATCATATTAGTAGTCAATAACTACATACTGATGGAAAGAATGAAAAACACATTGGGATTTTGCTTTGTCTGTGCACCAGGTGGGCTATGTCACCTCCGTAGGTGAATATCACGTGAGACGACACGGACAATGCCGGACTTACGGAAAACGTATTGCTCAAAAGGCTTCCCAGTCTATGCATACATTCCTGCTAAAACCCAAACAAGATTCAAATGCAGATAAGGTAACAGCAGCTGAGCTAGTAAAACACTCCCTGTCATACAGGTCCGAAGACTGTGCTAAGAAACTGACATCGACCATCTTTCCAGACTCTGATTTTGCCAAGAAAATGTCATGTGGCTTATAAAAGTGCAATATAATTGTAGCGTTGATTGTCTGTTCTGTTTGATTGCACACTGTAAGATGTGGTAAGTCAAAGTCAATGTCTGCTTTATTGTCAATTTCTTTACATGTCAAGACACACAAAGTGTTGGAGCCAATTTACTTTCCTTAGCTTAAATTCTTATTTTTGTTTAAGATTCACTGGCCTTGGACTTTTATTTGACAAAGCCTTTGGTCACCTGATCAGTCACCTGATCAGGGAAATAAATAGGCTGCTCCCACATGGTAGTCAGTCTCAGTTAGACAAGGAAAGGAGATAGGAGTGACATAGGTTTTTACCGCTAAAAGCCCGCTTCAAGCTACTTCAAGTCTGCTCCAAGCTTGTAGGTTTTGGAACTTGAAACTTGGGATTTAGAAAACAAACTTAAGTTTACTTCTTTGAACCCTTTATGTTGAAACCTTAGTTGAATTACAAACTATTTGGATTTGTACATGTGTGCCACATGTTTGCCTGCCTGCCATTCCCTCTCCTCTCTATCCTCGCTTGGCCTACCACCTTTGCCTGCCTGGCATTGCCTCTCTCCCTCGCCCTGCATGCCTGCCTGCCTGCCTGCCTGCCTGCCATTGCCTCTCTACTTCAGCCTGCATGACTGTTTGCCTCCATTTCGGACATTCTACCTCCACCTTCAAAAGGGTATGAGCAACAGCTGTACACAGTGTTTTAAGATAAGCGTGTGACAAGAACTATACAACACACTCCCTTTCTTGTCTCTGACAATGAAAGAAACTGACACTCACAAATAAGTAAAAAACTTTCATGAAGTGCTTAAAACATGGAAACTCAACTTGAAATAGGATTTGTTTGACAATGGAATGTGGATTTATTTGAATTGTGTCTAGCCACACACTTGGATATACTGGATTTTGGAACACATTCTTGCATTTAAGTGGAATTTCCGGTGTTATCATCACTTTAATTGAAATTGTTGGAAAATGTCTCGGTCTGAGTCACCTGAAGTTGAAGTTGCTGGTTCTCACACAGATTATGTTAATGTGCAAATCAGGGCTGAACAGCTGTTGAGGCAGCACATTGCAACCCAAAAGGGAAAACTGAGTTTTTGCACAAGAAAACAAAATGAGTTAAAGCAATTTATGGATAATGCCAGCGTTGCTGATATGGACAAAGGCATTAAAGATCTTATTGATGCACTGGATGAATTTGACAAAGCTCATGTGTTGGTGCAAGACATGTTGGCTGGTTACGAAAGGCAAGAAGATCATGTCCAATGGTATGAACCAAAAAAAGAAGTCTTTCTGATATTTTCTTGAAAATGCACAGACATTCAAAGGCAGTCTGTCTCAGCCATTACCTGTTATCACCCCTATGGTCAGTGCTTCTAACACATCCAGAAAGTCAGGGAGATTAAAGACTAAGATTAAAGATTAAAGTCCCAATGATCGTCACACACACACCTGGGTGTGGTGAAATTTGTCCTCTGCATTTAACCCATCCCCGTGTGATTTTAACCCATCCCCTGGGGGAGAGGAGAGCCGTGAGCAGCAGCGGTGCCGCGCTCGGGAATCAGTTGGTGATCTAACCCCCCAATTCCAACCCCTTAATGCTGAGTGCCAAGCAGGGAGGCAATGGGTCCCATTTTTATAGTCTTTGGTATGACCCGGCCGGGGTTTGTACCCACAACCTTCCAGTCTCAGGGCGGACACTCTACCACTAGGCCACTGAGCTGGTTCTTCTAAGTCAGGGGCATCATCACTGTCATCAGCTCGTGTAAAGATTGAAGCAGAAAAGGCAGCTCTTCTGGAACGTGCTGCTGGCCTAAAGAAAAAACGCGCTCTTGAGCTGCAAAGGATGCAACTGCAAGGTGAAATAGAACAGAGCGCCATGGAAATCGCCATTGCTGCAGAAAATGCAAAAGTGAAAGTTTTGGAGAATTATGAAAAACAAATAGAAATAAAAGGAGGCTCTGTTTGTCAATCAGAACCCATGGATAGCATGAATTCTTACCTGGAGGCACATGGAAAAAATGTAAAGGAAACTTAGATAGAACCGGAGATTTCAATTGAATATGCAAATATACATACTGTCCCCAAGACTCCTCTTCAAATGCTTACAGCACAAAGACAAACCCAACTCCCCTACCAATTACCTTCTAAGCAACCTCAGACTACAGCTGCCACCTCCATAACAGCCGGTGTAGCAGCCCCTTCTATTCCTACGGCTGCTGCTTCCACTCCCAATATAGTAGCAGCTCCCACTGTGGTAGTAGCCACCCCTGCCCTCAAGACTGCAGCCGCTAATCTAAACTCACACTCTGCACAGCCAATCACAAATAGCGGTTTAAGTGACATTGCAAACCACCAGCTCAGTGGTCTAGTGGTAGAGTGTCCGCCCTGAGACTGGAAGGTTGTGGGTTCAAACCCCGGCCGGGTCATACCAAAGACTATAAAAACGGGACCCATTGCCTCCCTGCTTGGCACTCAGCATTAAGGGTTGGAATTGGGGGGTTAGATCACCAACTGATTCCCGAGCGCGGCATTGCTGCTGCTCACTGCTCCCCTCTCCCCCAGGGGATGGATTAAAATCACATGGGGATGGGTTAAATGCAGAGGACAAATTTCTCCACACCCAGATGTGTGTGTGACGATCATTGGGACTTTAACTTTTAACTTTAACTTTATGCAGCAACAGCGGTTATCTTTGCTTCCCACTAGGGATATACCTGTTTTTGATTGGGAACCTTTGAACTTTAGGCCTTTTATGCAAGCATTCGTGCATGGAATTGAAAATAAGGCTATAAGTAATCAAGGCCGCTTGTATTACCTGGAGCAATACACTTCTGGCCAATCAAAAGAACTGGTGAGAAGCTTGCATATGAGTGCAGGTGATGGGTATGCAGAGGCTAAACGATTGCTGGAGTACCATTATGGTGACAAGATAAAGCTTACTAATGCATACATGGAGAAAGCCATGAACTGGAGCACCGTTGGGGCAGAAGACGGAAAGGCATTGTACAGTTATGCACTCTTCCTTCGAGCATGCTGCAACCTGTCTCGAAGTCTGCAGGATATGGAGGAGCTTAGTCTACCCTCTAAACTGAGGATTCTTGTCTCAAAGCTTGCTATTAAGTTGAGGGAAAGATGGCGGTCAAGAGCATTTGACATCATGGAGCAGAGACAAACCAAGGCTACCTTTTCTGACCTGGTTGAAAGACACGCCAGGATCATGCAACATCCTCTCTTTGGTGACATCCAACAGCCACTTTCCACAAAGAAGTGAGATTCCAAGCTTCCATTTAAAACCAAACGTAGTTTTGTAACTGCTGTGGCAAATACTTCCGCCTCTGCCAAAAACGATGTCCCCAAGCAACAATCTGCTAATAACAAGTCTCCTGTTACAAGCAGTTGTGCGATTTGTAATGAAACACATTCATTGACTTCATGTAAAGAGTTGCTCTCTAAGACACATGAAGAACGTGTTGAAATATTGAAGAGAAAAGGTGTCTGTTTTGGCTGTTTGGTAAAGGGCCACTTGAGCAAAGATTGTAAACAGCATCTTACTTGTTCTGTGTGTTCTAAAAGGCATCCAGACATACTACATATTCAAAGGACAGCTGAGGGAATCACAGACCACAAGGGGAACCCCAGTGGATCTGAAATGGCAATAAATAATGGATTGGTCTCACTGGAAAATGGAAGCATTGGATCTAGTGACAATCACTGCACATTAGCTATTGTACCCGTTCAAGTGAAGCTGAGTAAGTCCAACCATGTTGTCCAGATGTATGCATTCCTTGATCCAGGGAGCTCCGCCACATTTTGCACTGAGAGTCTCCGACGACGACTAAATGCAAGAGGAAGAAATCACAGGATCCTTTTGCGAACTATGGGTCAAGAAAAACCCACTGACAGCATGGTCGTCAGCAGCTTAGAAGTAAGCAGTCTGGAAGGGAAATTCTTCTATGGATTGCCCGATGTTTACACACAGAAAGAAATTCCAGTCAGCAAATGCCACATATCAAAGCAGAAGGATGTGAAGAAATGGCGACACTTGAAGGATGTATTTCTGCCTACCATTGATGCTGACATTGATCTCTTGATTGGAACAAATGTGCCCAAACTCATGGAGCCATGGAGGGTGATTAATAGTAACGGCAATGGGCCTTTTGCAACCAAAACCCTGCTGGGCTGTGTTGTCAGTGGTCCCCTCCATGATGAGCACACAAGTAGTAAGCAAGGCAAGCCATATGTTTCCACCATTCGGATTTCTGTGGAAATTGTACGTGACCTTCTGGTGCAGCAACTCAACCATGCCTTTCCGGAGAGTGCATATGAAAAGGAAGAAATGTCTCAAGAGGATCTGTGATTTCTAAACATAATGAACACCTCAGCCAAAGTACAAGTTGGACACTATCAATTGCCGCTGCCATTTAAAGGACATCCCAGAATGCCCAACAACCGTATGATGGCAGCGCAGCGGGCTGAGCCTTTGAGGCGCAAGTTTGGAAGGAACACCATTTTTAGGGAAGAATACGCATTGTTCATGAGCACCATGTTGAAATTTGGACATGCTGAACTCGTACCAAACCAGGAAGAGTCAATACAGAATGGCAAAGGCTGGTACATACCCCACCATGGAGAACGTCATCCCAAAAAAGGAAACTTGTGAGTGGTTTTTGATTGCTTCGCATCTTACCAAAGTCAAAAGTCAAAGTCAAAGTCAGCTTTATTGTCAATCTCTCCACATGTCACAACACACAAAGAGACCGAAATTACGTTTTTCTCTATCCCACGGTGACGAGACACATAACACGATAGACATACAAGTACGCGACACAATATAAAAACAAGAAGGCAGAAATTCAAACAATCAATAGTAAGAGTGATGAATAAATAATAAATAAACAGATAAAACAATAAATAAGAGGAGCAAAACGGAGCCAGCAAGCATAGGAACATCTCTCAATAATGAACTCTTGAAGGGCCCAAATCTTACAAACTCCTTAATTGGTGTCCTGCTACGTTTCTGTCATGGGAATGTAGTCATACTGGCAGATGTAGAGAAGATGTATTATCAGGTAAAGATACCACCAGAACATGTTGACTTTTTGCGCTTCTTGTGGTGGGAGGATGGCAACACGTCTCAGTCTCTAATGGAATACAGGATGACAGTGCATATCTTCGGAGCAACATCATCAGCTCGTTGTGCCTTAAAGAGGACAGCTGAGGATAACAAAGGCAGATTTTCAGCTGAAGCAGTGAACACAGTCCTCAACAACTTTTATGTTGATGATTTGCTGAAGTCCGTGGATACAGAGGCCAATGCCATTCAACTGTACAAGGAGTTGAAAGCTCTGTGTGCAGCAGGAGGTTTCAATCTCACCAAGTGGTCCAGTAACAGCCGAAACGTCCTGGTCCACATTCCTGAATGTGAAAGAGCTAAGGGAGTGAAGGACTTGGACCTAGACCTGGACGACCTGCCACTAGAAAGGGCCCTTGGTGTGCACTGGAGCGCAGAAGATGATGTCTTCAAATTCCACATGGCTCTCAAAGAGCAACCATGCACCAGGCAAGGCATCCTGTCCACGGTTAGTTCAATCTATGACCCGCTAGAATTTCTTGCCCCAGTGACTTTTCCAGCAAAACATCTGCTTTGCAGGCTGAACCTTACCTGGGACGAAGACATACCGAACACTCATGCACAATCCTGGAAACGTTGGCTGCATAGCCTTCGGACTCTCACAGCCTTCAACATCACCCGCAGTTTCAAACCAAATAACTTTGGAAAAGTTGAACATGGACAATTGCACCACTTTTGCGATGCAAGTGAAGTAGGATATGGCATGGTGACTGAGGTTGGTCAGCAGTAAGGAGCAGGTACATGTGTAGTTTGTGATGGGGAAATCAAGAGTGGCACCGTTGAAATTTATGACAATCCCACGTCTGGAGCTGACTGCTGCAGTGCTGGCAGTTCGGGTAGAACGGATGCTCGTAGATGAATTAAAAATGGACCTGGAACGATCCGTGTTTTGGACAGACAGTACGACAGTGTTGAAATACATAAAGAATGACAATAGACGATTTCACACATTTGTTGTGAATCGTGTAAACGCAATCAGAAGCAGGTCTGATGTATTACAGTGAAAACACATTCCTGGAAAATTGAACCCAGCAGACTATGCATCCCGCGGATTAAACACTGCAGACTTTCTGAAAAGCAACAACTGGATCAAAGGTCCCAAATTCTTGAAAGACTTAACCCAGCACTGGCCCAACGTACCTGTCGACCTTGCTATTCCTCCAGATGACTCAGAGTTGAGAAGAGAAGTTCAAGTACATTCCAAGGGCCTTGTTCGTTCTGTGAGATTGCAAACTAGAACCAACCAGCTCTTACGGCCCATCAGCAAGATCTACCTGTTGGTAAAAGCCAACAACCAACATTGAACAAAGACTGCGCATATGCTTACATTTGCATTACATTCATACACTGATACTAGCACACATTTGTACTATAATTGGAAGTAAAACTTAAAATTAGAATTAAGAAATTAACATTGTCTATTTTTTGAAAATTGCCCCCATTGTGAATTTTTTGTTATAGCCACACGTGATAGTTATAAGGGGCCGGATATGTTGGAGCCAATTTAGTTTCCTTAGCTTAAATTCTTATTTTTGTTTAAGATTCACTGGCCTTGGGCCATGGACTTTTGTTTGACAACGCCTTTGGTCACCTGATTAGTTACCTGATCAGGGAAATAAATAGGCTGCTCCCGCTTGGTAGTCAGTCTCAGTTAGACAAGGAAAGAAGATAGGAGTGACATAGGTTTTTTACCGCTAAAAGCCCGCTTCAAAGTACTTCAAGTCTGCTCCAAGCTTGTAGGTTTTGAAACTTGAAACTTGGAATTTAGAAAACAAACTTTAGTTTACTTCTTTGAACCCTTTATGTTGAAACCTTAGTTGAATTACAAACAATTTGGATTTGTACCTGTGTGCCACCTGTTTGCCTGCCTGCCATTCCCTCTCCCCCCTATCCTTGCTTGGCCTACCACCTTTGCCTGCCTGCCATTGCCTCTCTCCCTCGGCCTGCCTGCCTGCCATTGCCTCTCTACCTTGGTCTACATGACTGTTTGCCTCCATTTTGGACATTCTACCTCCACCTTCAAAAGGGTATGAGCAACAGCTGTACACAGTGTTTTAAGATAAGCGTGTGACAAGAACTATACAACACACTCCCTTTCTTGTCTCTGACAATGAAAGAAACTGACACTCACACAAAGCAATCGAAATTGCGTTTCCTACTATCCCACGGTGACAAGACATATTACACATATATATATATATATATATATATATACCGTAATTTTCGGACTATAAGTCGCGTTTTTTTTCATAGTTTGGGTGGGGGGGTGACTTATAATAAGGAGCGACTTATGTGTTTTTTTTCAAAAATGTTCCAAAAAAAACGCAATAAATGAACCGCGATGTAGCAAGGGATTACTGTAATTTGAATTTCAAGTGACGTCAGCAGCGTGACGCGGCATGGCGCGGCGGTTGTTTACAAAAAGGACAAAGATTGATCACGGGATGACGAAGATGACGAAGGGCCCCATGTACTACCGGCATCATTAGCGGCTTTGTTTCTAAGTGACACGGAGGACGAAGAGTTTGAAGGATTTAAGGATTTGGAGTGACACAGAAGGTTTGAAAAACTATTATGGCTTTTACCCACGCCCGGTCCTAAAAGCTCTCTTTCACCTCCGTGGATTGAAGTCGGGGGCCGGCGCTCGGCCGGGTGGCTGTCCAGGGACGGTGGATGGGGCTCGGACATGGCTTTTACGCACGCGCGGTCCTACTCTACGGAGCTCTCTTTCACCTCCGTGGCTGGAAGTCCACGCCGCGACACGCCTGGAAGTTTGTTTTGTTAAATAAAGAGCCGTTTACCAAACCCACGTCTTTCCTTGTACTTTGTTAACACTACAATATAGTTATATACTAGGAATAACGACGAGGCTGACGTCAGGGCGCACGCGCGGCGTTGTTGACAAACGACGAGGAATTTGATCAATGGATTTAATGATTTAGTGTGCACAGATGGTTTGATAATATTATTGCTTATATAATAGTTATTTGATATATAATTTATATATGGTTATATGGGCCTGTTAGAGTGGTGCTCACTCCAACTTATCTTGCAAGAACCACATGGGAGACAATTAAGTATTTTCGGGCACCTGCAGGCGGAGAGTCCATTCGTCACTGTGCGTACAGCAATGATCGAATGACGTCTGACTCTGGCCTCTCACAAGAGCCTTTTTATTAAGAGAAACAGGGTGGGGGTGAGAGAGAGATACAGAAGAGAAAGCCCTTGACCTCTAGTCAAAACATAGCAAGGGAATGTTTTACGACGTTGTGTAAGATGGGACAAGCTAGGTTATTTATTACTGGTTACACACCAACATAAATATAAAACTAATCTAGCTAGGTTATTTATTACTGGTTACATACATTCCAACATAATCATACGACCAAGATAGTTTGGAAAACCCTGACATATCCCTCCTGTTTTATCATATGATTATGTCAACCCAATACACAAACACAAGCAAGACAATATGAAGAAGAATAGTAAAAATAGTAAAAACAGTAATAAAAAGAGCAATAAAAAACAGAGATGACAGCGGACGGGTTGAGGATCGTGTAGGGTGAAACATGACAAAAACAACAAACAATGATAGCAATGACTTCCAGCGAAGATGAGGTTTTTCCTCAATACTCCAGTCCAAACTTAGTGTGTGATCTAAAAACCTGCTGGCCGATGTTAAATCGCAGGAAAAGTCTCACACGGTCCCTCTGCCTTAAACGACCAGAATGCTATCAATATTTTTTTTTTTAAAAAAGCCACGATCCGTTCTGAATGAAGTAGGTACCGTCCAATGGTGCAGCCATGTTGGCAGGAGAGCCCTTGCGCCTTGAAGTGGCTCTCCCATCCTGGCACACAGCGGTTATGTCCAAAGCTCCCATCCAGTTTCCTCCTGGAGAGCAGTTGTCGTTAATGCATTCGTGGGTCTTGTTGTCTTGGATGAAACACGTGTAGTCCATTCCAGGTAGCCATTTTGTTTAGGCCACTTGTGGCATCTGTCGTCCTCCAACAGTCACATTGAGATTAATCCAAAAGTTCGATCACAGATTCATTCCTGCGAGTCCAGGCCGGTAGGGGTACCGCCACTGAGTGACAGCACGGTGTTGACATCCAACTCCTCCCTTGGATGCAATACATTTCGCTTCAGTGACATTCATTGCTCTGGCCTCCAAGTGAACTTGTGTGGAGCAAGGGGAGTTTTTGAACACACACATAACATCCCTCCCGTGTGTGCGCTCTCACAGTGACCCTCACATACCGGTACCAAGTGTTGGTTTCGTATGGGTTTCTGGCATCCCATGACCAGTCCGCAAAGTTCTCACCGTGTGACCATCGTTTTTCACGGTCAACATTGACACTTGGTCTGTTCAGATGTGTCCATAGACTATAACATGCTCCAACCACAACGCAGCAGAGGATCCACCTGGCATGTGGAGCCCCGTTGCTACTAAGATGACAAGAACACCGAGACATACCCCCGCCTAACGGAGTTGGGATCGTTGTTCGCAGACTTCGCCACCACCCCGAAATGAGGGGTCCCGCACTCCCTGTAGCTTGCAGTGGCTGAGGTGAATCCAGCTGGGACGTTCAGCGATCTTCACTGCGGTGGGGGTAGTCAGCAAGACTTGGAATGGTCCCTCCCACCATGGCTGGCCCAGTTCTTTCTTTTGATGACCTTGATGTAGACCCAGTCTCCTGGATTGATGGGGTTGTCGACCTGTGAGGAGAAAAGATCAGGCGGTAGTAAATTTGCATTGGACATATCTTTCAGTTTGAGGGTCCTGATCATATAATCTGCCAAGGACTGTTCTTCATCTGCCCTTTGCAACTCTTGCAGTCAATTGTAATGTCCTTTTTAACGAGGCAGATAGGAGTGTTTCCGGGAAGAGTTTGAGCACCTAACCTCCTAACCAAACACCGTTCATGACAGGGGCTTTCCCATTTATTGCCTCCTGTCTTAAAGGAGATTCCCTTTTCCATGGCGTCTTCTTCCTAACACGTTCGCACCCACACAGGAAAAAAGCCTGTACCCATGTATAATACGCACCCAAATTTTGACTCCTACTTAAGTCCGTAAACGTAAAATTCATCCATCCATCCATCCATCCATCCATCTTCTTCCGCTTATCCGGGGTCGGGTCGCGGGGGCAGCAGCTTCAGGAGGGACTCCCAGACTTCCCAAACGTAAAATTATTTCAGAAAAAAGATCATCTTTGGGAACAACCGGATGTTATTCTGCCGGTCAGTATCACTGGGCATGCGCTAGCAAACTCGATAGCGAAGAAATGTTTCGGATTTGTGTAGGGTACATTGTGACAGCAAACAAGCAGGTGATCGAGCAAGCGTCTGATACGAGAGCATTGTGTTCGTATGGAGCGTAAGAAAGCGCATCTGTAATGGCGGCCTCCGGATCATATCCGGATAAAAAAAACAAAACAATTTTTTTTTTGTACCCATGTATAATGCGCACCTAAGATTTTAGGACAATAAATTAGTTAAATTTTGCGCATTATACATGGAAAAAAACGGTATTTGTCCTATCCAAATCTGTTCAGTCTCCGATTATGATGCTTTTCTCTGTAGCTTTACGCATTATTTAATGTTTAAACAAATCTCCTCAGTTCTGTCAAACTCAGTGCACAATGAAGCTCCTGTCCACTTTTGACCCAAGCTCCACCAATTTTAGCAACGCCACAGCAAGGAGTGCGATTTTTCCGTCGGACACTTCAAGTCCATATCTTTTGCTGCACCTCACCCTCTCAAGTTGGTGCTCTTTTGTTGTTGCTTCAGAGCCAACCCATTCATCACTCTCGAATGAGTCCATTTTCAACATTGTGAGTTCCTCCGCTTCTCACTGTCTTTTCTCGTCCCCGAGGATGTCGTCTTTCCTCCGGAGTGTACTTGCACTCTCCAAGCAACAATCTTTCCTTGTCCTTGCCAAAGGTCATAGGTGTCTCAAAGCCAGGCACCGTTTTGTAGTCATCCACGGCTGCAGGCGGAGTCTCGGGATCGAGTTTCAGGGATCCTGGCACTGAGAGTGACAGATTGGGACATCAAACTTGTAACCAAATGTAGCTGCTGCCATTAATTCGCTAGTAACGTTTGTTTACCAAACTTCAAATTATCCTAGTAACAGCAATCTCGTCTTTATATTGTAAGTCCTGTAACTCATCCTATTTTCGAGCTACGTTTCGTCTATAGTTCCAATTTAATGGAACAGTACATTGTCTTCAGTATCATTATTCAAAATTAACTCAACGAGGTCTGCGTTCCACATCTAGCCCTGATGTATGTCTTGACCTCTCAAACGTTATTACCTGTGTCATGCTTGCTCAAAAATGTGACTTAGAATATGGTGTTGTGAATTTCCAATCCCCCTGATCAAATTGGATCCCGCTTCTTTCTCATGCTCCTGTTAGCCTGCAATTGTCCGAATCAATAATGTTGTTTTCTTTTAACTGTCTTTCTTTTGAACCTCTAAATCTCTTGTGTTGCTAACCTATCTACACCAGGAAGGGTCTTAAAGAAAGGACCAACAGATTACTCCCAATATCTCCTCATTATTTACGAGTTAGGCTCCCTTTCCTCACTCGGGTGCATATCTTGTCAGTTGTTAATGGAAACCAGATTTCTCGTGGCAATGAGATCATGGGCCAAGGCCCAAACAATCCCGCACGAACCTGACCCGAAACAAGCATGATATCCACCAATCCAAAAAAACCCTCAACTCATTAAAACTACTGGCCAATTAATCTGAATTTTTCCTTTGTTTTTAAAATTAAAGAACTCAATTTCTCAGATTTAGCTTGCATATAGCAGTTTGTATAATTTTATAACACCATCAATTCCTATTAAATGTAGGATTGCAATGTCTTAAATTCACAATTTTGCTTCTTCCAATTCCTGAAGGTCAAAGTCAAAGTCTGCTTTATTGTCAATCCCTTCATGTGTCAAGACACACAAAAAAAAACGAAATTCCGTTTCCTTTATCCCACGGTGACAAGACATAGTACACAATAGACATACAAGTAGACGACACAAAATAAAAACAAGAAGGCACAAACAATCAATAATAAATAAATAATATGAGTGATAAGTAAATAATAAACAAATAACCCAATAAATAAGAGGAGGAAAACTGAGCCAGTGTGTATACAGCAGACAGTAAGCATAGCGCAAAGTACAGGACGCGACGCAGAAAGGGGGAGCGAGTTCAGGATCCTAACAGCCTGCAGTATGAAGCTGTTGGTGAATCTGGTGGTGCAAAGCGCAGGCTCCTGTACCTCTTCCCAGAGGGCAGAAGATCAAACAAAGAGTGAGCGGGGTGACTCACATAGCTCACAATCATGGTCACCTTGCGGGTGAGATGGGAGGTGTAAATGTCTTTCAAGGAGGGGAGTGAAGCACCAATAATCTTACCAGCCGTGTTCACTATGCGCTGCAGGGCCTTCAACTTGTAGTCAGTGCAGCTTCCACCCCAAACAGCAATACAGCGGGAGAGAATGCTCTCAATGGTGCCGCAGTAAGATGTAGGAGGAGCGGTCGCCCGCCTGAGTTTCCGCAGGAAGTACAGGCGGCGCTGGGCCTTCTTCGCCAGTGACGCGGTGTTGGTGGACCAGGAGAGATCCTCACTGATGTGCACCCCCAGGAACCTGGCGCTGCTCACTCTCTCCACCACAGCACCATCGATGGTCAGCGGCAGGTGTTGGGTGTGACCCTTCCGGAAGTCAACAACAATCTCCTTGGTCTTGTCGACGTTCAGCAGGAGGTTGTTGTCCCTGCACCACGTGGTCAGAAGGTCAACCTCCAGCCTGTATTGTGTCTCGTCTCCCTTGGTGATGAGACCCACCAGAGTCCTGTCGTCAGCAAACCTCACTATGCAGTTGTCGCTGTAGGTCACAGTGCAGTCATGCGTCAGGAGGGTGAAGAGCAGCGGACTGAGCACGCAGCCTTGGGGGGCCCCTGTGCTCAGCGTGATGCTGGCGGAGATATTGTCGCCAACACGTACCACCTGTGGCCTCTGACAGAGGAAGTCCAGTAGCCAGTTGCAGAGGTTGGTATTGAGACCCAGCTTGTCAAGTTTGCTGATGAGACGTTGTGGCACAATGGTGTTGAAGGCAGAACTGAAGTTCACAAACGGCAATCTCACATACGAGTCCCTTATCTCCAGGTGGGTGAGGGCCGAGTGAAGGGCAGAGCAGATGGCATCCTCAGAGGACCGTTTGGCTCGGTACGCAAACTGGAAGGGGTCAATGGTGGGGGGGGAGAACGGATCGGATGTGCTCCATGACAAGCCGCTCAAAGCATGTTCTGTCGTTTCTGTTCTGCGGTGCAAATTGGATAGACCACAGTCTAGCAAATTTCTTTACACTAAAGGTTTAGCCAACACAGCTCTCGCGTGCGTAAGGTAGGTCCCAGCACCAATGATTCGTCACAGTCTGGCCATTTCCTGTGGTCGATCATGAGCTGGTCCCTCCCACACACACGAGGACAGTACATTCTAATTTTTTATTTATCTTCTAGAAGCAAGTTGCATTTATTTACCACTTGATTTGCAAATTTTAACTTTAGTCTACACACACAATTTGATCTCTGGTTATTTGTCATTGGGCATACAAACAGCATTGTCATACTTCTTGTATGGACAGGAGCTCTAATAATAATAAAAAAAAGTTCCGATAATCTGACAATGACATGTTTTGCTGTCATAATGGCATCTATTCTTCTCCGTATTAGCATGAGGGGTCAAAGTGGAGGAAGCTTGTCATGCTGTAAATGTGACTTTTCCTCTGTCACTTCCGCCGCCCTTTGATTGGTACAGTTTTACACGACGACACACTCTTGCCAAGTGTCCCCGTTACCCACAATTCCAACAGTCCAAATTTGATGTCGAGTTTGAATTGAATGGCGGCCTGCGGCCTTGTTGGTCTCTAACTCTTCCTCTGCCCCTTTGGGAACTTTGGAAGATGACCGTTGTATCTTCATCTAGATCACTACCATCATCATCTAGATGAAATACATCAGAACTTTTGCCTTTTTGGATCACTTTTTTACCCTGTCTGGCCAACCGCATAGTCGTTGTATCCAAGTTTTGCACACGAGCGGAATGCCTCTCTTGCTCTTCTGCTTGAGCTGCGGCTGGAGCCGTGGCCGGGACAGTGCGCCTGCCTCATGGTCTTCCGGCCTGACAAACATAGTCGCAGCACTTTTCAACTTTCTGTCTTTTGTCTTTTGGATTTATTCTCTTCTCTCTTGTGAAGCTTTCAACCACAGTCTAGCACAATTCAACTCTCAACTTCCCTTCTACTCCATACTTTTTCTTCCACATTGGCATGTATAGCATACAATTAAGAAATCTACTCTCCATGAACTTCTCATCTCCTTCAAGAGCTAGAGATTTATCGTTTCTTTTTCCCATCTTAATTTTAGTAGTTCTAGTTTTTCCGATTTCTTTCAAAAACATTTTTTTTTGAAGATCCTCAATGTAGGTTTAAATTGACCTTTCAACAGATTACTAGCCTGTGTTATTGCCGTGGATCAATGCTAGAACTGCTTTTTAGTCAATTTATCCTACCAGTCACACTCTCTCAACCACACAAATCTGTTATCCCTGCCTACGCGAAGTCCTCTTTTTTTTTTTAAAAAAAGAGCTGCTTCATCCGGAGAGGGGACTCTACAACACCCTTTCCTTCCCTGGGAACTAAAGACAACAGTCTTGTTACCCAGTGTCAGGTTTATTTTGCTGACTGAATAAGTGAATAGAAGAGCAACAGCAAACAAACCACAAGTGAGACAGAATATTAAGTCTTTTCTCGCGAGGAGTGCAGTACAGATAGCTTGATACAATCTCTACACACTGAATATCTGTAGGCACTCCCGCTCTTTTTATTTGGATATGCCCTACCCACAGTGTGAGACATAACCACTAAAGGGGGGAGGAAAGCATGTGGGCTTTGTCTCGTAAGCAAAAATCACTAGGTGTTTACATACTGATAAGAACATCTGGGAAGAGGAGTTTGAGTGGACTGGATACAGGAGAAAAAACCTTTGACCTCTAGTTAAAACATAGCAAGGGAAGTTTTACGACATTGTGTAGGATGCAACAAGCTAAGTTATTTATTACTGGTTATATACATCCCAACCTAATCCTACGATCAAGATAGTTGGGAAACCCTGATTTTAATGGTCACTTGGAGGTTCATCTGGGGTGCAGGACAGCAATGAGGCATGTTGTCTAACAAAGTGGTCTTTGTTAGAGAGGAACTGTCCTTTTGTGGTACATCATAAAAACAGCAAGGCCAAACAGCAAGCATATATTGCAGTAATATTGCGGTAAGGCATTGATTAGAGAACGCATGATAAAATCTATATACATTTTCCTAACAATTCCCTCCTGTTTATCATAAGTTCTCAGAGACCATCTTATCACCTAAAAGCGGCCATTTCAAAAAGATTTTCAGCCGTAGGACCACAATTCATAAGAACAAATTTAAACACAGGAGGAGATCGAACCTTAACAATCAATGTCAGAGACGGGAAACAAATCGGACAGGTTTACCACAGGAGCTTCACAGATGGGGCCATCGCCAGAGCGACAACCCTCGTCAGTCGCAAAGTCTTCCCCTTGGAGCAACGGAAAAGTCTCAGCTGCTGGAGAGATAGCAGTTGTAATTAACCTGTTAATTAGAGACCGTAGACACGGAATACAACAACATCCACACAAGGTCAAAACAGCAGAAAAAATGGCAAGGGAGACTAGGACCGAGGAAACCAGGGTACGGTACTGTCCGAACACGTTTAGCCAGTCGTTCCAAACCTCCGTGTTCACTCCACTGTGTTCCTTCATTTTCCCATTCAAGGTCCTCAGGCCCTCAAGGGCCTGGGACAGGCTTCCATCAGCGGCAGTACCATTAGGAATAAATGTGCAGCATTGCTCACCAAACATGGCGCAGACACCACCCTCTTTTGAGAGTAGCATGTCAAGGGCCATTCGGTTCTGGAAAGCCATGAGGGAAGTCGCGGCCAGTTGGGAGTGGACCGCCCTGAAACCCGCCTCGGTCCAATTTCCAAGCCTCTGCACGTTGTAATGGATGTAGTTGATCCTGTCAACATTTTTGTTAAGAGTACACCACCAACACAGGGTGGATTCAAAACCAGCTATCTGAGTCACCAGCTTACACTTATCCGGCACTCCTCCGGGAACACGCAGACTGCAACTGCGCTATCTGAAATACTGTCGCCGGCAAGCACTAATTTTCTCACATACGCCGACTCTATTGATAATCTTACGAATGAATTCAATGCGACATTGTTAAATGCCATTGACTCTGTGGCGCCGTTACGTCTGAAAACTCGCCGTAGAGTGCCTACTCCATGGTTCACAGATGAAACGCGTACGCTTAAGCAATTATGTAGAAAGCATGAGCGCAGATGGCGTCTAACCAAACTTGAGGTTTTCCATCAGGCATGGCAGGATAGCCTCCTGAAATATAAAGATGCGCTTATCTTAGCAAAAACTCGATATTTTTCGCAAGTTATTAATCTCAATAAAAACAATCCGAAACACCTATTTGATACAGTGGCAAAGCTGACTCTGCGCCAGCCGACCTCCGATAGTTCCTTCCACTCAGCTGACGAGTTCATGAAATTTTTTGCTCAAAAGATTGAATCCATTAGGGATGAGATCAAGAATAGCATTCCAATCGCTCGGTCGAGCACGCCGTTTACCAACGCTGATGATCATGCAACAACCCTCTCAACTTTTAAAAGCGTGTCTCTTGAAAGGCTTACACAAATTGTTAGTGCGGCTAAACAAACAACATGTTTACTCGACCCTCTTCCAGCCAAACTACTTAAAGAATTATTTCAAATTTTAGGACCGTCCGTCTTAAATATAATCAATCTGTCTGTCTCCTCTGGGATAGTGCCAACAGCCTTTAAAACCGCTATCATTAAACCGTTACTTAAGCGACCAAATCTTGACCCGGACTGTCTCAGTAATTATAGGCCAGTTTCAAACCTCCCATTCATAGCAAAACTTCTTGAAAAAGTAGTAGCGCAGCAGCTTATTGATTACATGGTCGCCAATAATCGATACGACACTTTTCAGTCTGGTTTTAGAGCTAATCATTCCACTGAGACAGCACTTGCGAAAGTGACTAATGATCTCCTCGTAGCTATGGATTCAAACATTTCGTCTGTACTGTTACTACTCGATCTTAGTGCTGCCTTCGACACTGTAGACTTCGATATTTTATTAGGGCGTCTTAAAAGTTGTGTTGGTATTTCAGGGTCAGCACTAGGCTGGTTCCATTCCTATCTATCAAACAGGACGCACCGAGTGGTCCATGGCAATGCGTCCTCGGAGCTCTATAATGTTACATGTGGTGTCCCACAGGGATCGGTTCTCGGACCAATTCTTTTTAATATTTATATGATTCCGCTTGGGGACATAATACGTAAATATAATATTAGTTTTCAATGCTATGCGGATGACACCCAATTATATATGCCGTTATCGATGACAGATCCGCGGGATTGTTGTAATCTTGAGAAGTGCCTTGCGGAGATCAAGCAATGGATGTCTCTCAACTTCCTTCGTCTTAACCCAGATAAAACTGAGATGTTGATAATTGGTCCAGCTCGTTATCAACACTTATTCAAGGAAACCGCTATAACTATAGATAACCGTACTATCACTCAAAGCGATACTGTAACTAATCTCGGGGTAATATTTGACCAAACTCTCTCCTTTCAAAAGCACATTAAGAATATAACCAGAATTGCGTTTTTTCACCTTCGTAATATTGCAAAGATTCGTCCGATCCTCTCGACCGGTGATGCGGAAACTATTATACATGCGTTCGTCACGTCGCGCCTGGACTACTGTAATGTACTATTTTCGGGTCTTCCTAAGTCCCGCATCAAAAGTCTACAGTTAGTACAAAATGCCGCTGCAAGGCTGCTCTCTCGGACAAGAAAATTTGATCACATTACCCCAATACTAGCCAACTTACATTGGCTTCCGGTCCATTTAAGATGTGACTTCAAGGTTCTTCTATTAACCTATAAATCGCTGCATGGCTTAGCGCCTTCATATCTCGTCGACCTAGTTGTTCCTTATGTTCCGTCTCGTAACCTTCGTTCGCAAAACGCTACCCTTTTAGCGACACCGAGGGCTAAGAAAATGTCTGCAGGCTCTAGAGCATTTTCTATTCGGGCTCCAGAGCTTTGGAATGCCCTACCAATGGATATTAGGACTGCTACCTCAGTAGAAACATTTAAGACACGTTTAAAGACACATTTCTATGACATGGCCTTTAACTAACCTGTAGTGGCCGATTCGGCTGGAGTTTGTTTTCTCTCCCTCTACACCCCCTCCCTCCCCCCTCCCCGGCCGGGGAGGTGGTTAGGTGGTACCCATGCTGACAGCGGCTATCTGGATTCTCGTGGCCAATTCAGGATAGGGGAACTGCAGCTCAACCTCCTCGAAGAGCACTGCCAGGACAATTGAGGGCTCCTTTCGGCAGCCCTCTGCTGTGACATGGACATCCACTTTTTATTTAATTGATTTTCATGTTGTATCATTTGTGCCCTCTCTGCATCCATTTCAACCTGGTGATCCTGAAAGGGGGATCCTTCCATCTGTGGTCCCTTCTCAAGGTTTCTCATTTTCCCCCTGCTAGGGGTTTTTAAGTTTTTCCTTGCCCTTTTGGGAGCTTAAGATCAGGGGATGCTTTGAGAATAATTGTCAATTTCTGTCTATGTGAAGCCCTTTGAGACTGCTTGTGATTTAGGGCTATACAAATAAACTTGACTTGACTTAACACCAATTGCATCAATTTCGGTCAGATCATCGTCGGCTGTCAAATTCAAAGATATTTTGGTTTTTACCAGCTTTTTTTTCTTTTCTTTTTTCAGATCTTGGGATGTTGATACATATACAATTTAGCTTGACTACATTCTCTGAAAGCAATGGCTTCTTTTTTCTTTCTTCAATGGATATTACTATATAGAATGCTCTGTCACACATCTTACAATCCAATCGACGTGATAGACTTCACACGATCTTTGATCAATGGTGACGGTAGAACATAAAGCAATGGTCGCAAACCCATACACATGACATATTCAATTGTCTTTACAGCTTGTTTTGCCATTAGCAATCAGTTGTTTCGTTTAGCAGTTTATTCTTATACTAGTTACTTGAAACAAGTTATTCACATTCACTTTAGATATATTCATCCCATTCTTTAACATCTACAGCGGTTGTTGACAAAGTATACATATAAACATCATACTCTCATGGCAGTCCAGATCTGACACAGCAGATCATCCTGCAAAGGTCAAATTGATCTTTTAAATTGCTACAATGCAGCATAATTAAAAAAAAAATTTTTTTGGAGTGGTCAATATAAGTTGTTCACTCATCTCTCCCCTACTCATTATGACTTAGTTCCCACTAATACCATATTGCTGAAGTTAACAAAGTGGCAACAAAGATAGCCACGTTACATGCAATAACGTCATTGTTCCATTTTCTTGTTCCCGGCATTTCTCTAAGAGGTAAGGCTCCCTTTGGGTCACTTTTTCCCGATTGAAAATTACCTCAAAAGAAATTACCCTTTTGTAATTTGCAAGGACTACCTCAACTGACCTTTCTGCTATTTTAATGACAGTTGATGTAATTATCAATATTCAATGTGGCCCTTCCCCCTTGGAAGAACACCAGCGTTTTGTTTTCAATGCTCTTAATGAGAACGTGCTTTGTTCTTTTTGCCTTTAAAATATTAATTATAAATATAAAATGTAAATGCCAAATTTGAATCATCCTTAGTTTCCCACTTGGTTTTAAAACATGGTAATCTATATTGTCGCCCAAACAATTTTTCATACGGGGTTAAACCCACAGTACTTGTAATATTTATGTACAGTTTGACCAGGTCTAAACATTTTGTCCATGATCTTCCATTTTTCCCATGCACATTTTCACACTTTATACCAGTTCTGTCACAAGAATTAATTTTCAAAATCCCATATCTCGGTATTATTATTATTATTATTTTTACATAACGTTTTTGCCACTGTTAAGGCATTCAGTGTTTTTGTTTAAACCAAATCAAACCATTTTGAGAATGCATCTATTATGACCAGGCATTATAACCCTGTGGATTGTGTTTAGCACATGTTAAACAAGCTCTACAATTGTTTTATTTATTATTATTTTTTTTTTAAATGTTTTGAATATGAATCTCCGTATGTTGTATAAAGCTGACTGACCTGCCCCACTATCCCTCCTCTTGAGCCATGTGACACGCACTATGGCTCAATATTGCTGCCAATTGGTATAGGTTCTTTGATAGGATAGGTCTGTCTTCTGGTCATTTATAGATGCCATTCTCTACTCTTGCCCCTCTTTTTGTCCATGATTGAATTTCAGTCTATGGACTTTGTCGCTGCACATCTTTAAAAATGTTTCAGTAATTCAATCCGCTTCTTGTGTGTATAAAATTTGAAGCGTCTTTTGCACTGCAGCTATGCGGTTCCGTCCGCAAGCTTGTTACCTCCCGACACCTTATCAGTCTCGTGCGTGCCCTGCACACGTGCACATAGCTATTTATCGTGGCAATTGGACTGCCTCCACAACTAGCTTAGTTGTAGTTTCTTGTAGTTTCTTTTCAATCAGTTTCTCATCGTTTATCACAAGAATCTTACTAATTTGAACAAAAGTCAAAAAGTATGTTTTATTTTACTCAATTGTACAATTTAGAGAATCCATATGTAGTAAAGCGTTGTATTACTACATATGATTTCATCTTCATTTAATTTGACACACCTTTCAAAATGCTTCTCATTGTCCCAGTGCACACATGTTTTGCGTGTGTAACTGGTTGTCTCAACCCGTGTTCCACATCCTAACCTTTCCTCCCTCCAGGTGTCAAACCAATCAAGATAAAGATAAAAACTAACAAAATAACCGCCAGTAAATTAATATAATAGACAATTCTTGTTGTTTCTTAACTTTAACTAACTCAATCACTCTCTTATCCTCAAATGTAAAAACTTGTGTAGTCTTTACACAACCAATCGACTATTTCTTCTAAATTTAGCTTTGAAATGTTATTTAATAATTTTGCTTCATCCGATTCCAGAAAGCAAGTTCTTTCCATCTCTCAAATTTGGTTTCATCAGGGATAGGCATTAATGCAGTGTGGACCAGTTCCTGCCCACAAAAAATTGCTTGCCTTTCTTTTCCTCTTATTTTCACAAAATTGCTTTTGTTTTGCGGTGCAAATCATATAGACTACAATCTAGCAAATTCTTTTGTGCACCTACATTAGCCAATTTTAACACATAACACTGACAGCACACAGACAACACAAAAACTTACAGCAGAGACACAGCTCACAAACAATACAAACAAACAACGCTGCGCAAACGTCATCCTCTATTTTGACATTTTGGTTATACTTTTGTTTGGGGGGGGCGCAGCGTCAATGTTGATTGGTCACAGGCTGGCCATATCCTGCAACAACCATGATGCCGGCCCACCGCCCACACGAGCATAGCAAAGGCCCACGCGGACAGCCCTGCCCCACGACAACGCGCGAGCGCAGGCACGCTTATCAGTTCCACCTTCTCAAAGGGCAGGCCAACTTTGCTGTTGCCCTCCCCCATCATGTTCACCTTCAACATCTTTCAGTCTTCTACACAACATTTGCTGTCTCTTATTCCCATCCTATCAAGCCACCGTTCTCGTAACCCTCTGCCACACACGCCTTATTTTCTCTATTGCCACACACTGCTCCTCTTAGTTTCTCCAACCAACTTAAACACATCATCGTCCACTTCTCAATTTCCCTATTATTGCTCAACAGTCTCCAGAACATTCTCCATTACTGATTTCTTCTATAGAACACACATCTCACTCGCACTCATACACACACCCATTCATGAGGATCCTCTGCGCGCACACGCACACACACACCAGCACAAAAGGATGACGCACAGCATATAGAACACACATCGATCCCACTAACACACCTTTTGGTTTGTGTTACTTTTCTGATTTATTCTCTATTTCACTTTTAGAAGCTATTTGTAATTCTTTTCTATTTATTTAGCAAATTTTAACTTCAATGTTTCTTTATCTTACTTTATCCTTTTAACATAAATATCTCCTAATATTTAAGCTAATTTCTCCTTAATTTTGGCAGCCAGGTTCCCACTTCATTACATGGAAACCTGATCTGATTTGATTTTGGCCTAGTCGTAGTGTTTCTGTTAATTTGTGCAGTCACGTGCCATGTGACCGTTTTCTCCGCAACTCCAGCATTCTATTGGAGGTTGCACAACTCCTCTTCCTCGGCCTCTAAAGCCTTCTCTGTTGGGTATTGCTCGCCCTCTCTGGCCTTTCTGTCCTCTGCCTGCATTTTGGTAAAAAGTGTCACTATCCTGGTCTACCAAAAAAGTGTTTTTTGAAGCTTTCATTTGTTTTCGTTTTTGTTTGTCTATTACTACTCTTTCTGCATGGAGGGCGTGATTTATGTATTCCTCCCGCTATGATCTTTAGTTTTGAATTTGTAGCATGTGTTTTCTCTACGTGCTTCTCTACTTTCTCTAGACTTCTCCCTTCTTCTCTAACTCTGTAAATTTTTGTTTTCTCTTGGCTGCCTACTGTTAGGCCCAGTCTCATCATCTTCCTACCTGCAATACAGTGCTTTCTGAGCTCTCTCTCTTTCCCTCTCTCTTTCTCTCTCTCTCTTTCTCTCTCTCTTTCTCTCTCTCTTTCTCTCTCCCTTTCTCTCTCTCCCAAAACACTACATCATCAGATGCCTTCTTTAATTTCTTTAAGATTTATTTATGTTGTTTCGTTTATGGCACCTCTAAGTCCTAATAATTTGGTTGTCCCTCAAATTTATATTTTTTAACCCATTTACCGTTTTTTTCCGTGTATAGTGCGCAAAATTTAACAAATTTATTGTCCTAAAATCTGGGGTGCGCATTATACATGGGTACAAAAAAAACTTTAATTTTTTTTTTTTTTAATTTTTTTTTTTTTTTTTTTAGAAAACAAAACCAACAACAAGACTGACCGACAAAGTCGTGGAACAAAAAGACAGGGTGACATTACCAAAGACAGGAACAGAAAGCAAACAGACATCATGACAGTAACACATGCAATGATCCGACGGTGAGCGAGGGGCAGACAGGACTTAAATACAAAACACGTTACATCGATTGAGGTCACACAGGAAGAGAGGGGCGACGCGAACAGAAACTATGGCAACCTAGACACATAGCAAAACTGGGGGCGAGACGTGACAAATGTCCCTCGAAATGAAACTTGAAATCACCAAGTTTTGGTTTCCAAGGGTGTTTTTATTCCTCTTCAACGTCTCTCCCATACAGAGCCGCCTTTTTCACGTCCGCACGCCTCTTTCCCGTGCGCGCACGGAGCACGGTGGTGCGTTTATGGGCAGTTGGAGAAATCAACACCAACAAAAAAAATTACATCCAGCCTAGTTAAGACCATACCAAAGACTATAAAAATGGGACCCATTGCCTCCCTGCGTGTGTGACGATCATTGGGACTTAAAAAAAAAAAAAAAAAATCATAAAAAAAAATTCATAAAAATTGGGTGCGTATTATACATGGGTACAGGCTTTTTTCCAGCATCAGCATGCCTTTTTAGGGTGCGTATTATACATGGGGGCGCACTATACACGGAGAAAAACGGTATTCCTATTCACGGTCTGCTGATTCTCTTCCTCGAAAGATCTCGTCAACCCTCCCGGTGTCCAGCCGGACTGATCGAGACAGTCCCGTCAAAGGGCTTTTCTTTACCTCGGCCGAGGATTGTCACCTGCGTCGAAGAGCCCGCTGGAACCGTTCAGGGCGTGTTGAGATCCCGGAACGAGCCCCCAATTTCTGTCAGGTTTATTTCGCTGACTCAATAAGTGAATAGAAGAGCAACAGCAAACAAACCACAAGTGAGACAGAATATTAAGTCTTTTCTCGCGAGGAGTGCAGTACAGATAGCTTGAGACAAGCTCTACACACACTAAAAATCTGTAGGCACTCCCGCTCTTTTTATTTGGATTTGCCCTACCCACAGTGTGAGACACGAGCCACCAAGGGGAGGAGGAAGGCATGTGGGCTTTGTCTCGTAAGCAAAAAAACACTAGGTGTTTACATACTGATAAGAACATCTGGGAAGAGGAGTTTGAGTGGACTGGATACAAAAGAAAAAACCTTTGACCTCGAGTTAAAACATAGCAAGGGAGGTTTTACGACATTGTGTAGGATGCAACAAGCTAAGTTATTTATTATTGGTTATATACATTCCAACCTAATCCTACGATCAAGATAGTTGGGAAACCCTGACTTTAATGGTCACTTGGAGGTTCATCTGGGGTGCAGGACAGCAATGAGGCATGTTGTCTAATAAAGTGGTCTTTGTTAGAAAGGAACTGTCCTTCTGTGGTACATCATAAAAACAGCAAGGCCACACAGCAAGCATATATTGCAGTAATATTGCGGTAAGGCATTGATTAGAGAACGCATGATAACATATATATACATTCTTCTAACACCCAGCCTTGCCAACGCGAAGTCCTCTTTTAAAAAAAAAAGAGCTGCTTCATCCGGAGAGGGGACTCTACAACACTTAGACTTAGACAGACTTTATTGTCATTTTGTAAACACTCAGTGCACACAAAACGAAATTACGTTGCACACGGCCCTCAACAAAGGAATGACATTTCGGCTGGGTAAAAAGTGACATTTCTATATAAATATGAAATAAGATAAGATAAATAAGATAAATACAAAGTGCAGCAATGAAGGAAACAAAAACAGTATCTACAAAGTGCGCAGGGGAATGCTAGGTTGACTGTTCAACAGTCTGACGACAGTAGGGAAAAATCTATTGCAGAACCTCGTAGACCTGCAGCGGATGCTGCGAAACCTCTTCCCAGAGGGTAGCAGGGAGAATAGTCCTTAGTGGGGGTGAGATGGGTCACTAATGATATTTCGGGCTCGGGACACGCAGCGCTGGGATGACAAGTCCTGAATGGAGGGAAGAGGAGCCCCGATGATCCTCTCTGCTGTCCTCACCACTCTCCTTACGTTCTTCCATTTGGAGGCGCTGCAACCCCCACACCACACCGAGAGACAGCTCGTCAGAATACTCTCTATGGTGCTTCGGTAGAACGTCCTCATGATGGGTGGGGGCAGGTGGGCTCTCCTCATCCTCCGCAGGAAGTACAATCGCTTCTGTGCCCTCTTGACCAGTGTCGTGGTGTTCCCAGTCCAGGTGAGGTCGTCTGTGATGTGGACCCCCAGGAATTTAGTGCTGCTGACCACCTCCACATCTGAGCTGTTGATGATCAGTGGAGCGTGGTGAAGCTGGTTCTTCCTGAAGTCGACGATGATCTCCTTCGTCTTCTTCACATTCAGGATCAGGCCATTGTCTCTGCACCAGCCCACCAACTGCTCCACCTCCTCTCTGTAGTCCAGGTCGTCGTCATCGCTGATGAGGCCCACCACCGTTGTGTTGTCTGCAAACTTCACGATGTGATTGGTGGTGAACCTGGGGACGCAGTCGTGTGTCATCAGGGTGAACAGCAGGGGGCTCAGGACGCAGCCCTGAGGGGAGCCTGTGCTGAGGGTGATGACATCTGAGGCGTTCTGTCCGACCCGGACTGACTGAGGTCTGTTGGTGAGGAAGTCTAGCAGCCAGTTCCGAAGGGGGGTGCCGAAGCCCAGGCGTTTCAGTTTTCCCACCAGATGCTGTGGAATGATGGTGTTAAACGCTGAACTGAAGTCCAGGAACAGCAACCGCACGTGGGTGTTCCTCTCCTCCAGGTGAGCCAGGCTCAGGTGAAGAACAGAGATGGCATCCTCAGTAGAGCGATTCTTCCGGTAGGCAAACTGGAACGGGTCGAATGTCGGGGGGAGTCTGGAGACAATGTGGTCTTTGACCAGCCTTTCGAAGCACTTCATCATGATGGGAGTTAGTGACACAGGTCTGTAGTCATTGAATGAGGTGATTTGAGGTTTCTTTGGCACCGGAATGATGGAGGCAGCCTTGAAGCATACAGGCACCGTGGCTTGGCCCAGCGAGATGTTAAAAATGTCTGTGATGACACCAGCCAGCTGACCTGCACATTCCTTTAACACTCGCCCAGGTATGCTATCAGGGCCTGGGGCCTTACGTGGGTTGACTCCCCTCAGAGTCTTCAACACGTCGGCTGAGTCAAGGCAGAGTGCCTCCTCTTCCTGATGGGGAACAGATTTAACTGCCGGAGTGCCGTTCAGTGCCTCAAACCGCCCAAAGAAGTTGTTTAGATCATTCAGGAAGTCAGCATCAACCTCACCCACCGGGGGGGAGGGTAAGTTGTAGTCAGTAATCGCCCGTATGCCTTGCCACATGCTCCTGGTGTTATTTGTGTCGTGGAAAAAATCCTGTATTTTTCGACTGTGGCTTCGCTTCGCTAACCTTATGGCACAGTTCAAGTTGGCTCTCGCTGTCCTCAGTGCCTCCTTGTCGCCAGACTTGAAGGCAGCGTTCCGTGCTCGCAGCGCATGACGAACCTCCTCAGTCATCCAGGGTCGTTGGTTGGCTCGGGTGATGATGTTCTTAGTGGTGCTGACGTCCTCGGTGCATTTGTAGATGTAGGCTGACACAGTCGTGGCGTACTCATCAATGTCGACCTGATTGTCATATGTTGCTGCTGATCTGAACATGTCCCAGTCAGAGCACTCAAAGCAGTCCTGGAGCACCTCCATGGCCCCCTCAGACCACACCCTCACCTGCTTCACTGTAGGTTTTGCTCTGATCAGCAGGGGCCTGTAAGCAGGGATTAGCTTTACAGATAGGTGGTCTGAAGAGCCGAGGTGGGGGCGGGGGGCTGCTCTGAATGCATCTTTTATATTTGTATAAACCAAGTCCAGAGTGTTCTCTCCCCGAGTTGGAAAATCCACGTGTTGGTAAAAATGAGGGATAATAGTTTTCATGTTAGCTTGGTTAAAGTCCCCAGCAATGATGAAAACACCCTCTGTGTGCGTGGATTGCAGCTCACTAATTGTTCAATAGAGAACGCTCATGGCCTCTTTCGTATTAGCGCTAGGAGGGACATACACGGCTGTGATGCTAACAACAGTAAACTCCCTGGGCAGGTAGAAGGGTCTGCAGTTGACAGTCAAAAGCTCGATGTCCGAAGAGCAGAAGCTATCATTGAACAAACTGTATACATTTACATGAGTTTAAAACTATTTTTGCATCATGAACATTTTAAACAGGAGTTATAAGTAATGCAAAGTTGGCTGTTGTTATTAAAACTTAAAACAAGTGAATTTTGCTCTTGTAATTTATATCTTTCGGAAAGTAATACATTGTGTCACGTCTACAGGCTTGTAACATCAACAGCATTAACATGGCCACTTCGTAATATTTAATATTAAGTAATATTTATTTTTTATTTAATTTTGACTCACAGCCCTGCGTAAAGAATCGCAGTTGTGATGCCCGTTCACCTTGGAGCTGCTTCACTTTATCAGCGCGGTCAGTCGGTCAGTCCCTGTTAGCTTGTCATATGTGTTAGCATATTTACCGTTTTTTTCCGTGTATAATGCGCAAAATTTAACTAATTTATTGTCCTAAAATCTGGGGTGCGCATTATACATGGGTACAAATTAAAAAAAAAATGTTTTTCTTTTTTTTTTAAGAAAATCATGGTACAACAAAACCAACAACAGGACTGACCGACAAAGTCGTGGAACAAAAAGACAGGGTGACAGACATCATGACAGTAACACATGCAATGATCCGACGGTGAGCGAGGGGCAGACAGGACTTAAATACAAAACACGTTACGTTGATTGAGGTGACACAGGAAGGGAGGGGCGACGCAAACAGAAACTAAGGCAACCTAGACACATAGCAAAACTGGGGACGAGACATGACAAATCTCCCTCAAAATACAACTGTTCACTTCAAACACGCTCCATGCGACCACAATGCTCTCGTATCAGACGCTTGCTCGATCACCTGCTCGTTTGCTGTCTGTCACAATGTACCCTACACAAATCCGAAACATTTGTTGCGGCTCCGAGTCACGACGAGGGGCAAGTTTTGGTTTCCAAGGGTGTTTTTATTCCTCTTCAACGTCTCTCCCATACAGAGCCGCCTTTTTCACGTCCGCATGCCTCTTTCCCGTGCGTGCACGGAGCGCGGTGGTGCGTTTAGGGGCAGTCGGAGAAATCAACGCCAACAAAAAAAATGACATGCAGCCTAGTTAAGACCATACCAAAGACTATAAAAATGGGACCCATTGCCTCCCTGCGTGTGTGACGATCATTGGGACTTAAAAAAAAAAACATTTAAAAAAAAATCATAAAAATTGGGTGCGTATTATACATGGGTACAGGCTTTTTTCCAGCATCAGCATGCCATTTTTAGGGTGCGTATTATACATGGGGGCGCACTATACACGGAAAAAAACGGTACCTGTAAAATAGTTTTCCTTGATGTATGTTGTCAGGGTTTTCCAAACTATCTTGATCTATGATTATGTTGGAATGTATGTAACCAGTAATAAATAACCTAGCTTGTTCCATCCTACACAATGTCGTAAAACATTCCCTGCTCTGCTAATCTAGAGGTCAAGGGCTTTTTAACTTGTCTATTCAGTCTACTATCACCCCCACCCTTTTTCTTGTGATAAAGATGCTCTTGTGGGAAGCGAGAGTCAGACTTCATTCGACCATCGCTGTAAGCACAGCGACGAGTGAACTCTCCGCCTGCAGGTGTCTAAAACGACTAACTTGTCTCCAAGTGGTTCTTGCAAAATAAGTTAGAGTCAAAACCACTCTAACATTTTGGTGCCAAAACCCGGGACCCTCATACCCGCCATCTGACTGACGGAGGAAGACGTGCTGCATTGTCGACAAGCCAGCGTCCATTAGGAGGACCTGGAAAAGAAAGTCCTGGGAAGAGAACTTCTTCGCTGGGCCAGCATCTTAGGTCTGCCTTCGTCTGACAGAGGTGGTTTGACGGGACCCGGCGATGCAACGAACCAGGAGACACGTAAGTTAAAAATAAATAAATAAATAAAAAATAAATAAATAAATAAATAATAATATTTTTTTTTTTTAAAAGCGCTGATACGGCTTTGGTTTGTCCGAGCTATGAGATACGGCTTTGGTTTGTCCGAGCTATGAGATACGGCTTTGGTTTGTCCGAGCTATGAGGTACGGCTTTGGTTTGTCCGAGCTATGAGGTACGGCTTTGGTTTGTCCGAGCTATGAGATACGGCTTTGGTTTGTCCGAGCTATGAGATACGGCTTTGATTTGTTCGAGCTGTGAAACGCGTAAAAGTAAAAGTGCACAGGAATAAAAATAGGCAAGACAGAAGATAAGAAGTCTTGTGGAAGGAGGGGGTGTTGTAGAGTCCCCCTCCGGATGAAGTGGCTCTTCTGGAGCAGTGGTTTTCAAACTGTTTTATATATTTTTGTAAAATCTCACGTACCTCCGTGTACCCTCATTTGTTAACCACTGTTCTAAGGGGACAACTTCGCGTTGGCAGGGCTGGGTAACTAGACAGTTGTCTTCAGTTCCCAGGGAAGGAAGGGGTGTTGTAGAGTCCCCCATCCGGATGAAGCAGCTCTTTTATTTTTAAAAGAGGACTTCGCGTAGGCAGGGATAAGAAATTTGTGTGGTTGAATGTGTGACTGGTAGGATAAATTGACTAAAAAGCAGTTCTAGCATTGATCGACGCAATAACACAGGCTAGTAATTTGTTAGAAGGTCAATTTAAACCTGCATTGAGGATCCTCAAAGAAAATAAAAAGATATTGAAAAAAAAAAACACTGGAAAAACTAAAATTAAGATGAGAAAAAGGAACGATAAATCTCTAGCTCTTGAAGGAGATGAGTTCATGGCGAGTAGATTTCTTGATTGTATGTAATACATGCTGAAGTGGAAAAAGAAAAGAGAGAGAGTTGAATTGTGCTAGACTGTGGTTGAAAGCTTCACAAGAGAGAAGAGAATAAATCCAAAAGACAGAAAGTTGAAAAGTGCTGCGACTATGTTTGTCAGGCCGGAAGACAATGAGGCCACAGTGCGCAGGCGCACTGTCCCGGCCACGGCTCCAGCCGCAGCTCAAGCAGAAGAGCAAGAGAGGCATTCCGCTCGTGTGCAAAACTTGTATACGACTATGCAGTGGGCCAGACATGCTGAAAAAGTGATCCAAAAAGGCAAAAGTTCTGATGTATTTCATCTAGATGATGATAATGGTCTAAATGAAGATACAACAATCTTCTTCCAAAGTTCCCAAAGGGGAGAGGAAGAGAGAGGGACCAACAAGGCCGAAGGCCACCATATAATTCAAAACCCCCATCAGATTCTGACAACTGTTGGAACTGTGGGAAACGTGGACAATGGTCAATAGAGTGTTTTAGAAAAAAAAAACGGTGCCAGTCAAGGGGCAGAGGAAGAGGAAAAATCACATTTACAGCATGACAAGCTTCCTCTCCTTTGACCCCTCATGCTAATACAGAGAAAGAAAGAATAGATGCCCATATGACAGCAAAACATGTCATTGTCAGATTATTGGAACATTGTTTGGATTATTAGAGCTCCTGTCCATGCAAGAAGTATGACAATGTTGTTTGTATGCCCAATGACAAATGACCAGAGATCAAATTGTGTGTGTACACTAAAGTTAAAATTTGCAAATCAAGTGGTAAATAAATGCAACTTGCTTCTAGAAGATAAATGAAAAATTAGAATGTACTGTCCTCGTGTACGTGGGAGGGACCAGCTCATGATCGACCACAGGAAATGGCCAGCCTGTGACGAATCATTGGTGCTGGGACCTGCCCTACGCGCGCGAGAGCTGTGCATGTGTGTTAAAATGATGAAGATTGGCTAAACTTTTAGTGTAAAGAAATTTGTTAGATTGTGGTCTATCCAATTTGCACCGCAGAACAGAAACAATTTGGAAAGATAAAAATGAGAGGAAAAGAGAAAAATGTGTTTGCGAGCAGAGATTTATCCACACTAGTGCATGTTAAGTGTCGAGCCCTCATGAGAAATTTGAAAAAAAACGACAGAACATGCTTTCAGGGATTGGAAGAAGCAAAATTGTGAATCTAAGACATTGCAATGCTACATTTAATAGGAATAATTGATCGATGGTGTTATAAAATTATACAAACTGCTATATGCGAACTAAATCTGAGAAATTGAGTTCGTTAAATCTAAAAGCAAAGAAAAATTCAGATTAATTTACCAGTAGTTTTTATGAGTTGAGTTTTTTTTGGATTGGTGGATTGTTCTATCAGGAACCTTGAGTTGAAAATGGTATATGAATGTTGTGTGGTGAGCTTGGATGAATTGAGACCAATGTGATGGAAAGACTCCTTTTTGGAGACTGTGTGTGAGATGCAAATGAGCATTGATGAATGATTGCCTTGAATGATAGGAAAATACAGGTTGAATGGTTGAAGCTGTTGGCGACTACTATGGAAAATTAGTAGAGCGACTTTGCTGAAGGAGTGGTTTTGAGTAAGTTGAATGCTAAAATGAAAAACATAGCTTTTGGATTACCGTTTTTTTCCGTGTATAGTGCGCCCCCATGTATAATACGCACCCTAAAAATGGCATGCTGATGCTGGAAAAAAGCCTGTACCCATGTATAATACGCACCCAATTTTTATGAATTTTTTTTTATGATTTTTTTTTTTTTTTTTAAGTCCCAATGATCGTCACACACGCAGGGAGGCAATGGGTCCCATTTTTATAGTCTTTGGTATGGTCTTAACTAGGCTGGATGTAATTTTTTTTGTTGGCGTTGATTTCTCCGACTGCCCATAAACGCACGACCGCGCTCCGTGCGCGCACGGGAAAGAGGCGTGCGGACGTGAAAAAGGCGGCTCTGTATGGGAGAGACGTTGAAGAGGAATAAAAACACCCTTGGAAACCAAAACTTGGTGATTTCAAGTTTCATTTCGAGGGACATTTGTCACGTCTCGTCCCCAGTTTTGCTATGTGTCTAGGTTGCCATAGTTTCTGTTCGCGTCGCCCCTCTCTTCCTGTGTCACCTCAATCGATGTAACGTGTTTTGTATTTAAGTCCTGTCTGCCCCTCGCTCACCGTCGGATCATTGCATGTGTTACTGTCATGATGTCTGTTTGCTTTCTGTTCCTGTCTTTGGTAATGTCACCCTGTCTTTTTGTTCCACGACTTTGTCGGTCAGTCCTGTTGTTGGTTTTGCTTTCTAAAAAAAAAAAAAAATTTTTTTTTAAAAATTAAAAAAAATTTGTACCCATGTATAATGCGCACCCCAGATTTTAGGACAATAAATTCGTTAATTTCTGCGCACTATACACAGAAAAAAACGGTAATAATTAACTAGAGAAAAAACTGGAGAACCAGTAACACATGCAGAAAATGTGTGAACTGGGAAATTGAGAAGCGTTTTGGAAAGAAAGTCGAATTAAATGATGGAATCATATGTAGTAAAGAACACATTCTCCCAAAAAGTTTGTCAAGGTGTGTGGCATGGGCGTTGCCAAGCCTCAGAAGGAGGGAGTGAATAGGACAGATAGTGGAAGATAGTAATAATACAAACCTTTACGACATATGGATTTTCTAATACATTTAGTGTCATACTGTGGTAAAATTCTATTCTGGTATCATGCAATGTATATCTCACTAGTAAGCCTAAGTGTGACCGGGTCATGTTTCGGGTCAGGTTCGTGCGGGATTGTTTGGGCCTTGGTCCATGATCTCATTGGCACGAGACATCTGGTTTCCATTAACAACTGACAAGATATGCACCCGAGTGAGGAAAGGGAGGCTAACTCATAAATAATGAGGAGATATTGGGAGTAATCTGTTGGTCCTTTCTTTAAGACCCTTCCTGGTGCAGATAGGTTAGCAACAAGAGAGATTTAGAGTTTCAAAAGAAAGACAGTTAAAAGAAAACAACATTATTAATTTGGACAGTTGCAGGCTAACAGGAGCATGAGAAAGAAGAGCTAAGAAGCGGGATCCAATTTGATCAGGGAGATTGGAAATTCACAACACCATATTCTAAGTCACATTTTTGAGCAAGCATGACACAGGTAATAACGTTTGAGAGGTCAAGACATAGATCAGGGCTAGATGTGGAACGCAGACCTCGAGTTAATTTTGAATAATGATACTGAAGACAATGTACTGTCTCATTAAATTGGAACTATAGACAGAACGTAGCAAAAAAAAATAGGATGAGTTGCAGGACTTACAATATAAAGACGAGATCGCTGTTACTAGGAGAATTTGAAGTTTGGTAAACAAACGTTACTACCGAATTGATGGCAGCAGCTACATTTGTTTACAAGTTTGATGTCCCAGTCTGTCACTCTCAGTGCCAGGATCCCTGAAGCTCGATCCCGAGACTCTGCCTGCAGCCATGGACGTCTACAAAACGGTGCCTGGCTTTGAGGCACCTTTGGCCTTTGGCAAGGAAAAAGAAAGACTGTTGTGCTTGGAGGGGGGCAAGTACACTCCAGAGAAAAGACGACATCCTCAGGGACAAAAAAAAAAAAAAAAGACAGTGAGAAGCGGAGGAACTCACAATGTTGAAAATGGACTCATTTGAACAATGGACTCATTCGAGAGTGATGGATGGTTGGCTCTGAAGCAACAACAAAAGAACACCAACTTGCAGCAGAAGACACATGGACATGAAGTGGCCGACGGCCAAATCGCACTCCTTGCTGTGGCGCGGCTAAACTTGGTGGGGCTTGAGTCAAAGTGGACAGGAGCTTCATTGTGCACTGAGTTTGACAGAACTGAGGAGATTTGTTTAAAAAAATAATAATAATAAAAAAAAAAATAATAATAATAATTAAATAATGCGTAAAGCCACAGAGAAAAGCATCATAATCGGAGACTGAACAGATTTGGATAGGACAAATAGGCTAAAACGGAGAGAAACAAGAGAGAGATCTGATGTTTTGGCTCATCAAGCCTAAGAAGTAGAAATTGAGTTAGATACATTTTAGAATAGGACATTTGGACTAAAGTGAATTCAGTCAAGAGGAAGCTAGGTTGCTCAATGTACCTACTCAATAAAATAGTAAATTCGTTGCACCACAGTGGAGTTTGGGTGGTCGGAAAGTTGGATACGTTAAATTTTTTACTTTCACACAATCATGCATAGGAGTCGCACAAGGCGTCAGTTAACAAGACAATGACTGCAATAGGGATCGGTTACGACTGCACCGACATGGAAAAGTAGAAGCAAGGGAGTTGAGTAAGGGATTATATGCAGAACAGTCCGCTATACAGCTACCAATAGGAGGTTCTATCAAAAGAAGCTACATGACAGATGTATAGAATCCCTTTGTCTGTGGTCTGTGTTTGTGCGTAATCTCTGTAAAGTTGTGTCAGGCTGTTGTCGTTTGTCTGAGCCTTGGATGCGCGCTCGGTGTGTGTGCACAACCTGTGTGGGTGCGAACATGTTAGGAAGAAGACGGCATGGATAAGGGAATCTCCTTTAAGACAGGAGGCAATAAATGGGAAAGCCCCTGTCATGAACGGTCTTTGGTTAGGAGGAATCATTAGGAAGTGCTCAAACTCTTCTTTCAAACACTCCTATCTGCCTCGTTAAAAAGGGCATTACAATTGACTACAAGAGTTGCAAAGGGCAGATGAAGAACAGTCCTTGGCAGATTATATGATCGGGTCCCTCAAACCGAAAGATATGTCCAATGCAAATTTACTGCCGCCTGATCTTTCCTCCTCACAGGTCGACAACCCCATCAATCCAGGAGACTGGGTCGACATCAGGGTCATCAAAGGAAAGAACTGGGCCAGCGAAAGGTGGGAGGGACCATTCCAAGTCTTGCTGACTACCCCCACCGCAGTGAAGATCGCTGAACGACCCAGCTGGATTCACCTTAGCCACTGCAAGCTACAAGGAGTGCTGGACCCCTAATTTCGGGACGGTGGCAAAGTCTGCGAACAACGATCCCAACTCCGCTAGGCGGGGGTATGTCTCGGTGTTCCTGTCATCTTAGTAGCAACGGGGCTCCACATGCCAGGTGGATCCTCTGCTGCGTTGTGGTTGGAGCATGCTATAGTCTATGGACACATCTGAACAGACCAAGCGATAATGTTGACCGTGGGAAACGATGGTCACACGATGAGAACTTTGAGGACTGGTCATGAGACCCCAGGAACCCATACGAAACCAACGCTTGGTACCGGTATGTGAAGGTCACTGTGAGAGCGCACACACAGGTGGGATGTTATCTGTGTTTCAAAAAACTCCCCTTGCTCCACACAAGTTCACTTGGAGGCCAAAGCAATGAATGTCACTGAAGCAAAATGTATGGCATCCATGGGAGGAGTTGGATATCAACACTGTGCTGTCACAGTCAGTGACGGTACCCCTACCGCCCTGGACTCGCAGGAATGAATCTGTGATCAAACAATTTTGGATTAATCCCAATGTGACTGTTGGAGGACGACAGATGCCACAAGTGGCCTAAACCAGGACGCTACCTGGAATGGACTACACGTGTTTCATCCAAGAAAACAAGACCCACGGATGCATTCACGACAACTGCTCTCAAGGAGGAAACTGGATGGGAGCTTTGGACATCACCGCTGTGTGGCAGAATGGGAGAGCCACTTCAAGGCGTAAGGGCTCTCCTGCCAACATGGCTGCACCATTGGACGGGACCTGCTTCATTCAGAACGGATCATGGCTTTATTTTCATTTTTTTATTGATAGCATTCTGGTCGCCTAAGGCAGAGGGACCGTGTGAGACTTTTCCTGCGATTTAACATCGGCCGGCAGGTTTTTAGATCACACAATAAATTTGAACTGGAGTATTGAGGGAAAACCTCTTCTTCGCTGGAAGTTATTGCTATCATTGGTTGTTTTCGTCATGTTTCACCCTACACGTTCCCCAGCCCGTCCGCTGTCGTCTCAGTTTGTTATTGATCTTTTTTTTGTTATTGGTTTTATTATTTTTACTGTTCTTCTTTATATTTTCTTCCTTGTGTTTGGTTGATCGGGTTCACATAATCATATGATAAAACAGGAGGGATATGTCAGGGTTTTCCAAACTATCTTGATCTATGATTATGTTGGAATGTATGTAACCAGTAATAAATAACCTAGCTTGTTCCATCCTACACAATGTCGTAAAACATCCCCTGCTCTGCTAATCTAGAAGTCAAGGGCTTTTTAACTTGTCTATTCAGTCTACTATCACCCCCACCCTTTTTCTTGTAATAAAGATGCTCTTGTGGGAAGCGAGAGTCAGACTTCATTCGACCATCGCTGTAAGCACAGCGACGAGTGAACTCTCCGCCTGCAGGTGTCGAAAACGACTAACTTGTCTCCGAGTGGTTCTTGCAAAATAAGTTAGAGTCAAAACCACTCTAACATATGTCATGTCAGTTGCACATTTCGAACATAAAGCAATCACACAGGAACAAGCAGACAAGTTTTTATATTTACCAGCGCTACCAGAGCAGTCTTCTTGTGCGCCCTCTTTGCACAGGTTTTATCACAACATTTGTGTCAAATCTACGACAGAAAAAAAGTCAACATTACGAGCACACATCGTAAGCCTTCACTGTTGTCTTTTCTAATCTACAGTACAGATGTCAAACTAATCATACCTGTCCAAGGTCTTGGAAACATGCAGGTCTTCTAATCAGCACCTCCCAACACAAGATTCCTTTGCAATCTGTATACAAGGCATTACGAACAGTGTCTCAGAAGAGTGGAACTGAGAGTAGACAAAATTGAACTTAGGACTTTTTTTCTTGTAAATCAAGAAAAGTCAGTAACTTTGACATTACAGCAAAGGCTCAGTGGACTAGTGGTAGTGTGTCCACCCTGAGGATGGAAGGTTGTGGGTTCAAAACCCGGCCGCCCGGGTCATACCAAAGACTATAAAAAATGGAATCCATTGCCTCCCTGCTTAGCATTCAGCATTAAGGGTTGGAATTGGGGGGTTAGATCACCAAATGATTCCCGAGCGCAGCACTGCTGCTGCTCACTGCTCCCCTCTCCCCCAGGGGATGGATCAAAATCACACGGGGATGGGTTGAATGCAGAGGACAAATTTCACCACACCCAGATGTGTGTGTAACGATCATTGGGACTTTAACTTTAACTTAAACCAAACGGAACCCTACAGCTTCCATTTGTAAGCTATCAAGAGTGTCATGTAACGTGGGAGTTGGGGAACAAATGGAGCCGAAAAAGTGAGTATGGATTGCTCCCAGGAATAAATTGGCAGGGCGGACATTCCAAATTCTAAACAGCAGATGGGGCAAAATCAGAGTTAAGTATTAGGGAGTGAATTGGCCAAACTGAAATTCCAAAGTTTTCCAAAAGATGGTGCCAAATCGTTGCCAGAAACCAAAATTGAGCGTGGTCTGATCGATGGAACACACACGAGAGCACAAAGGTGGTTTTTATTATTCTTTTAATTGTATTTTATTTTACTAGCTTGGCTGAAATATATTCTGTAACCGCTTAAAACAATATTATCACAGAATTGGACTAAGCTGCCCACCCTTATGAGACTAGGGGTGTGTTAAAAAGGGTAAAACAAATGAGTTCTTGGTTTTATTATTTCATTTTATTTTTTGTATTTTATTTCAATTGCTTGGCTGAAATATATTCTGTAACGGCTTAAAGCAGTGCTTCTCAATTATTTTCAGTTACGCCCCCCCCTAGCAAGAAGAAAACTATTCGCGCCCCCCCTCCCCACCGTGACTATCCTAACTTGTCTTGTAAGTTGTAAAATGTTGCACTGTCGCAAACGTGACAGAAGTAACAATGAGAGCGCCACTGCCCCCTGCTGTAGTAAACGCGCAATTACACTTTATTCTAGTACTGCCAAAAAAAAAGCCTGTTCCCCAGGGTCACACGCGCCCCCCCAGGAATAGCACCGCGCCCCCCAAGGGGGGCGCGCCCCACTATTTGAGAAGCACTGGCTTAAAGCAATGTTATCACAGAATTAGACCAAGCTGCCCACCCTTATGAGAATAGGGGTGTGTTAAAAAGAGAAAAGAAAGAAATCAGTTCAAAGGCTTTGATTTATTTTGATTTAATGGTTGACCAAAGTCTGACTTTATTGTATTGGTTTTAAAAAGAGGAGAAGTAAAGAAAAGAGGAAGTAGGGTGCCTGCCAAGGGGGTTTCCACAGAATTTCAGTGGAAAGAGTGAGCCGGAAACGAGCTGCCCGGAAAAACCGCAGGGGATGAGCGTGGGAAGCTGGACAGTATAGAAGCCGTAGGCGTGGGAAACTGGACAGTATAGAAGCCGTAGGCGTGGGAAACTGGACAGTATAGAGGCCAGCGGAAAAGGGAAGGGCCAGAGAAGTCTATAAAAAGGCCACCCTGGCCATCGACAGGGCTCTCTCCTGGACCGCGGTCATAGTGAACAGAAGCCGGTAGGAGTTTCAAGACTTTTTTCCAAAGCCTTCAGATTTTTGTGTAAGACGCAAGATTGCTGGCACGGATTAACTTGGATTTACTCAAAAGAATTGGACTGGACAACTTTGCTTGAGAAACTAGGTGAGAGGACCGACTCCTTCTGTATTTCCGTGCGGGGAGAGAGACCGCTATCGGGGAAGTAGGGTGCTCCCGCGACCAAAACTAGTTTCTAAATTAGATTTTTAGAGATAAAATCGAATTGATCACTCGACTTTATTTCCACCAAAAAATAACCCCCAATTGGTACCCTCCTTTTCCTCTTTTCTGATTTAATTGTTGCAATCAGAACTACTCCAGGATTGAATTATTGTATTTGCAAGGGCATCAGTGAGTGGAATTGTTCAGTTTTTGGAGGATTGTGATCTGTAATTTTATTTCATGTTTCTTCACTAAAAGAGTTGTATATACTCATTTAATTCGTTGTGCGCTAATTTGTATAATATATGCAGTCGATTGTTTGTGGAAGGGTTGATAAGCCGATTTATTAACGGGAGATTTTAAGAATTAGAGACTAAAGAATTAGATTTATTTCCAAACTCTGTTTTTGCCATACTTCTGCTAATTTGATTTACTCCCGAAAAAAGAGAAGTAGGTTTGCGGCTTTAGCAAAAGCGGAACGGGGCCCGATCAAAAGTATTTAATTTACTCGGGCCGCGTCAAAAGCTACTTTGAACGATTTTGAGGGATTAAATTGCCTTCAGAATTAATTACCGGATAATAATAATTCGATTAAATCATCTTGACCCCGTATTAAATAAAATATTATTCCGGTGGAAACAGTCGAAGTAGAGAGAGCACTTTTAGAGTAAGTGTTTATATAAATAACGTTATAATTAGTAAATAATGTATTAAACTTATTCTTAAACACTGTCATTGTCCTACTTCGGCTATTCTGACTTACTCCCGGATAAAGGGAAGTAGGCTTGCGGCTTTATCAAAAGTGGAACGGGGCCTGAGCCAAAGTACTTAATATACTCGGGCCGCGTCAAAGCCACTTTGGATGATTTTGAGGGATTAATTTGCCCTCAGAATTTATTACAGGAACAATTGAGTGCGAGGAGGCGCGTTTACGGTTAAGTGTTTATATATATATATCGCTAGAATTAGTGATTAATGTATTAAAGTTCTCTTTTCAACCCTATCATTGTCATACTTTAGTCAATCTGACTTTCCACTGAAAAAAGGGAAGTAATCTCTTTACTTCCCCAACCCGGCCAGAGCAGGGCCATATTAAAAGTTACTTCGGCGAGAGCAGCTCTACGGGGCGCTATAGACTAACGAATCCCTGAGGCCTTAACAAAGGCATCTAAAAACATCCGTAACGAAATACCAGCATCAAACACCTGAAGGGAGCCATCATTACGGCGTGGTCATACCGGCGACTTGCCTCGAATTGAGTTACTCGGCTTGCGCGTCGGATGATTTAAGCGGGATTGACGTCGTATAGAAGTTGGGTTGATCCCAAGAGGATTAATTTGACTCGGGTGGTCAGCTGCGGACGAGTCCCTTCGCCCCGGCTTATCGAACCCGTTACCGGGGAGCCGGAGGCCCTTTATTGGAAAGTGCACGTTTGACAAGAGTGAAGGAGGGGGGGGGGGACCACAACAACACAGAATGCCCATCCCACTTCCAGGGTTTTTCTACTACGGAATTTGAGTTAGCCCAAAATACACAACATCTCTTCCCCTCTTACAATGAACGTGCTATATGCATGAACAACATAGTCTTATGCATCCATAACTTGACATCTTCAAGATCTATCAATAACTACCATTAAACAATTATCATATATGGTCCAGACAATTGATTGATTGATTGATTGATTGAATATTTATTGATCCCCAGGGGTGGGGAAATTCATGACAATAATATTCCCATGAAACCTTAACTTTGGGTGAGGGTGGACTACCTCGAATTATACAGAATTATAGCAAAAAAACAATGTCGTACGGCGTCGTACGGCGTCGGCATTATGTTGTTTTCAATGAAAACATGAAGAACTCATGTTTGCGTCAGTCAATTTTAATTTTTATAAAGAATTATTCTCATTTGATGTCTTTAAATTTTTCCGCGTTCTGCCATTGAAGCGGGGTGCATTCAAAGACCAGTCGTACAGACGGAAACGTTTTGTGATCAAATCTTTCATAACGAGAATGATTTGAGTGAATTGATTTGAATGAATAATTGAGAAGAAATTTCAGTTCTGAAGGCTCCTTTTGTCCCAAGCAAAGTGACAGATGGTGCGGAGGGGGGATAAAAATTGTAAAATCAATTCACTCAAATCATTCTTGTTATGAAAGATTTGATCACAAAACGTGTGTGGCTTTTTCTTAAATGAACACGTTTGACATTGCTATCGTGTCAGCTTTCAATTATATTGCGCTGTCATGTTAAAGCAAATTAATAAATGCAACAATATTAATTTGCTTTTAAAATACCTGACTAATAAAATATAATGGATGGATGGATGAATGATGATCAGAATTAAGTATAGTCTCCTTTGTAATATATACTCCTTGTAGCCTGTACCCAAAAAGAGGAGTTTCTTTGCATCAAGGTTTATGCAAAGAGCTCACGTAATTATATTGTTGCGTTTTGGTGAAGTGAATGAGTGTTCCGCCTGTACGACTGGTCTTTGAATGCACCCGCTTCAATGGCTGAACGCGGATGAATTTAAAGACATCAAATGAGAATATTCCTTTATAAAAATTAAAATTGACTGACGCAAACGTGAGTTCTTCATGTTTTTATTGAAAACAACATAGTGCTAACGCCGTACGACATGGGTTTTTTGCTTTCCAAATAAGGGGTGGTCACTAATTATTTGTGTTTAGATAAATGTCGAGTGCCCCCACACTCGGAGTGACCAATGTTGGACCGCCGCCGTACGGCAACCACGGAGTAATGGGTCCGGTGGTGACGTTGGGTGGCCGGATGGTAATGGATGTCGAGGGCGAAGGCGAAAGGGCAGATCAGAGTATTGTGCAACTGATTGAACAAACAGTAAATAAAGAGAGGCGACGGGCCCGGGAAGGAGATACATCCCGCGTGGTCACACCCACCCCCGGCCCGAGCCCTCAACCGTCCAACGTGACGAAAGGAGAAAGCTGGCAAAGACTTAGTGCCGAGAACGAGGAGCTAAAGAAAAAAGTTGATCAAGCCGATGACCAGCGTAGACTAGAAGCGCAGATGTTAAAATGGGCAACGGAGAAAGTGAGACACAAAGAGCGAGCGAAGACATCCACAGTGTGACGTCAGCGAGGGTGAGGGAGAATATGATGTTGTGACGCAACAGAGAAAAATGTTAGAGTACGCAAAACAGGACAGTAGAAAGAAATGCAGGCAGAGAGAGGGAGAGACACGGAAAGAATATAATCTGCGGAGTGGTCAGGGACAGATGACGCAGGCCGAGGTGCAGAAAAATGAACTGATGTGTCCGCTGGTGACCACACCAGGCGGTCAGCACTACGAGCTAATGGTGCTCCGCGATGTGACCGCGATGATGGAAAAGATGCCCCCACTTCACAGGGGAGGTAAGGTGTGGCTGAACAAATTTTTGGCTCTGATGAGTGGGCAGAGCTGTACACTCGGTGACATGTGCCAGATGTTGGCAGGAGCATGCTCCCTAGTACAATTGTAGGCGATTGAGGAAGCAGCAGGCACAGCGAGACTGGGGAGGGAGGTGCCCTTGCCACAAGTAGCACCGCCCCTGTTTGAAAACATTAAATTTACTTTCCCACAACCCACCGATCTGGCCCCAACTATGTTTCCTTATGATGTGAAAATGTCACCAGCACAACATTATGTAACATGTGTGGAGAGTTGGATTGAAACCACAGGTTGCCACCCGGCTCTCTCGGCCGAGGCAGAGGTGCTCTTCCGGACGGCGCTAGTGGATGGACTTCCGCCAAACGTGAAGAAGCAGCTAATGTCAGACCCTGACATTCTGGTTTGTGCCGAAGCACGATTTAAACGTCATCTTTTGCATCACTGCAGAACGTTCACTGAGTCACAAGCTAAAGTTGAGAACGAGACAGACGCATTATCCAAACAGTTGTTGAAATTACAATTGACAAAGATGCATGGTGAAGCTAGGGTTAGGGTTAGGGTTAGTCCAAATCACAGAAAAAGGAAATGCAAATCTCACAGGCTCCTCAGGTGGTGGGGTGCGGAAGGGGCCAATTCCGGGGTGGATACAGAGGCCGGGGAGGGAGTGCGCCCGCTTACCAGGGGAGGGCGACATACAAACTCTCTCCGTCCAACGCATGCTACATCTGCGGCGAGACCGATCACTGGGCAAGAGGATGCCCACAATATTGGCCCTGCGGAGCCACCCGCCCAGCCGGAGGCCAGACACACCAACCCAGGGCGCCGATGCAACAGGCAGCAATAGCTCCGTCTGGTGGACGGCCCTGGGAACAGCCACAAACACACGGAGGTCAGTACTACCAACATGATGATCTCTGGTGTGGACAATTTGAATAGGGCCGCCCGAGAGCCAGGGAAGCAGTGGCCCGGCGGAGCCACTGCTTCATGTGACAGTGGAGGGAAAACCTGTGCAGATGCTGGTGGACACAGGAGCAACTTATTCATCAATAAACACTGCCCTACCTGTATCCTCAGTCAAAGAAAACAACAACTTTAGTCGGCATCTCGGGACAACCACGAACTATGCCTTTTACCAAGCCACTTGAGACGGTGATCACCCAGATGGGGTGTAGACTGAGGCACAAATATATCCATTCCACAGACACTCCAATCAATTTGATGGGGAGGGATTTGCTGTCAGCCGTTGAAGACAGAATCCTGTGTGGGCCAGAGGGAGTGATTATTCAATTTCCAGATGGCGTCAGCATCCCGTGCTCACAGCAGCTACAGCAACATGGCCAGTGGCTGATGGCGCCCCTACCGGCAGAAGCAGAAACTGCAACCATATACTGGGCCAGGCTGGAGCCAGAGACCCCTGCTGGTGTCGGCGTGTTCTCGACCTAGCTGCTGTGGAAGCCCTGGATCTGCTCACTGGCGCCATACCACCCACCTATTGATCCTTTGCATTGCACTCTATATTATGATCGAAAAAGTGATGATGTATATCGGGATTTGTTCGAAGAAATTGAAGGGCACATGTGGGATTTAACTTCATCATGCATTTTGATTGGTAAAGAGGGAGTTGCAGCAGCAACTGAATTGACACATGAACAAATGCAGTGGTTCACAATGACAGAAAAAGGGTTGCCACACATTTCGCTGGCTCTTGCCCCAGGACACAAAGCCAGACAATTGGGCTCAATGGTCAAGCATTTGTTGCTACAGATTGACTGGCGGAAAACTCACATTCCTAGTTTGTACTGGTCCGAGTCTCAGAAAGCTTGCCAAATTAAACAACCTGTTAGAAAAATGTATATATATATGTTATCATGCGTTCTCTAATCAATGCCTTACTGCAATATTACTGCAATATATGCTTGCTGTTTGGCCTTGCTGTTTTTATGATGTACCACAGAAGGACAGTTCCTTTCTAACAAAGACCACTTTGTTAGACAACATGCCTCATTGCTGTCCTGCACCCCAGATGAACCTCCAAGTGACCATTAAAGTCAGGGTTTTTCCTAACTATCTTTATCGTAGGATTAGGTTGGAATGTATGTAACCAGTAATAAATAACTTAGCTTGTTGCATCCTACACAATGTCGTAAAACTTCCCTTGCTATGTTTTAACTAGAGGTCAAAGGTTTTTTCTCCTGTATCCAGTCCACTCAAACTCCTCTTCCCAGATGTTCTTATCAATATGTAAACACCTAGTGTCTCACACTGTGGGTAGGGCAAATCCAAATAAAAAGAGGGGGAGTGCCTACAGATTTTTAGTGTGTGTAGAGATTGTCTCAAGCTATCTGTACTGCACTCCTCGCGAGAAAAGACTTAATATTCTGTCTCAATTGTGGTTTGTTTGCTGTTGCTCTTCTATTCACTTATTCAGTCAGCGAAATAAACCTGACAGAAATTGGGGGCTCGTTCCGGGATCTCAACACGCCCTGAACGGTTCCAGCGGGCTCTTCGACACAGGCGAAAATCCTCGGCCGAGGTAAACAAAAGCCCTTTGACGGGACTGTCTCGATCAGTCCGGCTGGACACCGGGAGGGTTGACGAGATCTTCCGAGGAAGAGAATCAGCAGACCGTGAGTAGGAATATTAATTCTACTAAATAGAAACAGTTAAATTCCGCAGGGGCGGATGAGGAGCCCCCTAGCTTTCAAGCTAGTTAAATTCCGCAGCAGGAGGGGCGGACGTCTCTGTTATTAAAAAAAAAAAAAAAACTTGAGAATTCTAGACCCTATCGAGGACAACTAGAAACAGTTAAATTCTGCAGGGGCGGATGTGGAGCCCCCTAACGTTTTATGTTAGTTAAATTCCGAAGCAGGAGGGGCAAACTCCTCTGTTCTTGAAAAAAAAAACGCGCGTGGTATGCTTGTGAACGGTTTGACTGAGAGTGATCTCATTTGAGCGCTCCTCTTAAATAGTAAGCGAAAGTCCCTACCCTGACATGAACTAAAATGCAAAGATTGGAAAATAATTGAAAGGCAGGATCCCAACCGATTAAAAAAAGATTTCGATACCGTTTTTTTCCGTGTATAGTGCGCCCCCATGTATAATACGCACCCTAAAAATGGCATGCTGATGCTGGAAAAAAAGCCTGTACCCATGTATAACACGCACCCAATTTTTATGAATTTTTTTTATGATTTTTTATTTATTTTTTTAAGTCCCAATGATTGTCACACACGCAGGGAGGCAATGGGTCCCATTTTTATAGTCTTTGGTATGGTCTTAACTAGGCTGGATGTAATTTTTTTTGTTGGCGTTGATTTCTCCGACTGCCCATAAACGCACCACCGCGCTCCGTGCGCGGACGGGAAAGAGGCGTGCGGACGTGAAAAAGGCGGCTCTGTATGGGAGAGACGTTGAAGAGGAATAAAAACACCCTTGGAAACCAAAACTTGGTGATTTCAAGTTTCATTTCGAGGGACATTTGTCACGTCTCGTCCCCAGTTTTGCTATGTGTCTAGGTTGCCATAGTTTCTGTTCGCGTCGCCCCTCTCTTCCTGTGTCACCTCAATCGATGTAACGTGTTTTGTATTTAAGTCCTGTCTGCCCCTCGCTCACCGTCGGATCATTGCATGTGTTACTGTCATGATGTCTGTTTGCTTTCTGTTCCTGTCTTTGGTAATGTCACCCTGTCTTTTTGTTCCACGACTTTGTCGGTCAGTCTTGTTGTTGGTTTTGTTTTCTAAAAAAGAAAAAAAATTAAAAAAAAAAAAAATGTAAAGTTTTTTTGTACCCATGTATAATGCGCACCCCAGATTTTAGGACAATAAATTTGTTAAATTTTGCGCACTATACACGGAAAAAAACGGTAAATGGGTTAAAAAATATAAATTTGAGGGACAACTAAATTATTAGGACTTAGAGGTGCCATAAACGAAACAACATAAATAATTCTTAAAGAAATTAAAGAAGGCATCTGATGATGTAGTGTTTTGGGAGAGAGAGAAAGGGAGAGAGAAAGAGAGAGAGAAAGAGAGAGAGAAAGAGAGAGAGAGAAAGAGAGAGGGAAAGAGAGAGAGCTCAGAAAGGCCAAAATCAAATCAGATCAGGTTTCCATGTAATGAAGTGGGAACCTGGCTGCCAAAATTAAGGAGAAATTAGCTTAAATATAAGGAGATATTTATGTTAAAAGGATAAAGTAAGATAAAGAAACATTGAAGTTAAAATTTGCTAAATAAATAGAAAAGAATTACAAATAGCTTCTTGTCAGGTTTATTTCGCTGACTGAATAAGTGAATAGAAGAGCAACAGCAAACAAACCACAAGTGAGACAGAATATTAAGTCTTTTCTCGCGAGGAGTGCAGTACAGATAGCTTGAGACAATCTCTACACACACTGAAAATCTGTAGGCACTCCCGCTCTTTTTATTTGGATTTGCCCTACCCACAGTGTGAGACATGACTAAGGGGAGGAGGAAAGCATGTGGGCTTTGTCTCGTAAGCAAAAAATCACTAGGTGTTTACATACTGATAAGAACATCTGGGAAGAGGAGTTTGAGTGGACTGGACACAGAAGAAAAAACCTTTGACCTCTAGTTAAAACATAGCAAGGGAAGTTTTACAACATTGTGTAGGATGCAACAAGCTAAGTTATTGAGGTAAATTTTGGATTCTATGCGTCACTGTATGTCACCTTAAATGGCGACCTTGCAGCAGTGAGAAGACCCTAAGCTATTTTTGCGGTACAGAGAAGATCTAGTTTCAGCAATGTGTAGGTACTTAGAATATGGAAGGGCCATTCGTCCGTGACCAGGAAGACCTTTGTCCATGCACTTTTAAGGGCATCGGAAGTAACCAGTAGAGTGAGACTCGGACCGCAGCTGTTGTCTTACGAGGTACAAATGATGGGGGAGAACAGATAAAAAGGAGGAACAGCGCGAAGGGCAAAAAGGACGAGAGCGCGAAGAGCGAGGGGCGCGCAAGGCGCAGGGGCGCAAGGGGCAAGAGCAAGAAGCGCGAGGGCCTTTTTGGGGCGAACATCTGTGCTGTCAAGAGCTTAAACATCTTTGCTCTTGGGGCCACCCTAACTTTTGGAGAGACTTCACTTTGACATCGGTTGAATAAATCTTTTCCCAATCAGCCGTGTGTCACCGAAGTGCTTCCTTACCCGGACCAGCCATCGTCCACTGAGTGTTTTTTTGGAGACCAGCGAAACAACAAAGACCATTCACCACATTTTTGGCGTCACGAACAGGATTCGTGTTCCCCCGGGGAATTCGGGCCCGCTTCCTGAGCGAGAATCCAGCGGTCGACCAGCGGCTGTCATTAAGGTGAGATGCTTCGCCCACAGTTGCCGCGATATGCTCGATTCTTGGACAGGTGGGGGGTCGGCCCCTTGAGGGGGGCAGTTACAACCGAATCTGATGTGGCCGTGAGCTGTCCCGGGAGTAAGTTGTCTCTCCTAGTCAAAAGTCGTCATAATTCGACTTTTGAAGGGGGAGTGGCCCCCAAATAGAAACAGCAAAGGAAAAGTAAAATAAAAATAGGAAAAAAAATAAAAAATAAGAAATAAAAAGTGAACAGTAACTTAAAACATAATGGGGAATGTGCACAGTGGAGTGAGTGACATGTCTGGTGAGAATGATGAATGATGAAAAAGAAAGAAGCCCGAAGTAGTGTGGCTCGTGACGGGACAGGTTGTTAGGGACATCGCTGTTGACCGTCACGATAAAAGAATAGTAGAAAGTCCCATAAAACGTGGACTTGAGTTTGGCGACAGATCCGATGGAGGATAGAAATCTTAGTTGTGTGAATGAGGCGAAAACACAGATACGATTGAACACTGTTGCGACAAGAGATAGCCACCCGCTTAGCCCCCAGACGGTTAAAATTCCTGGGACAAGCCGGGACACTGCAGTCGCACCTAATGGCCGTACGGGCCAAGTGCGGTTGTCAAGCTGTTCGGCGGACGTGGAAGTCTCTGTAAAAGTCCAACAAAAAAAGGAGGCTTGCGCTGACCGCGTTTGGCAAATAGGAAAAGTGCGCAGCCTTGGCATCCGTAACTGTGAGCATGAATGTGGAAGTGACCCGGTCAGACCCTTTTTTAAAAGGGTACCGAAGTGGTCCGACCAGACCCAGTTATGGGTGCCGAGATCCGGTCAGATTTAAGGGTACCGAGGAAAATAAAGCGCGCGTAAGCCACGTTGTTTGGACACTGATCGAATTAGAAGTGTGTGTGGGTTACAAGGCTCCTCGATTTAAACGCTGGTGCAAGAAAATGGCAGAGTAAACTCGGTGGGCTGTCATTTTTGAATACCGAGGTAGCTGGTGCGTTATCGCGGCAACGGTCCGATCCCGATTTGTCGAGGCGCACTGTAATAGCATGCACGTCTGTCAAAGTTTGATAAATTTGAGCCGGCGACAAAACCGCTATTGGACGAAGGTTTTGTGCGGCTGCTGTGTGAAAATGGAAAACGTGGAAAAGAGGCCTCTGGGGGGTTTAGTAGTGATATAACAAGTAATTTGTGTGCACACTTAAGTTAAATTCTGCAGAATAAAGGGGAAATATACAGCGCTATTAGGAACGAAACGACACAAAAGTTAAGTAAGACGTGCGTATTTGTCAGTGCATCTGCTCTGACGACAGTTAAAATGACCAAACTGCTCAGCGGCAGTTGGAAAGAAGCAAAATGTGGAACGGATTCGAATCCCGTTGTATGTCTTCTGTGTCCGTGTGTAATTTTTGTGAACTCTGTCAGCTTAATGTTGTCTGTTTGACCTTCTGAATGAATGGACGCTTGAAGTGTGTATTTGTTGGGCCCCGTAAGTGTGCGTGTGTGTGTGTATGCGTGTGTGCGTGCGTGCGTGTGTGCGTGCGTAAATGGGTGTGTGTGTGTGCGTACTCGTGAGTGCGTGCGTGTGTGTGGTTATGCTCATGAGCGCGCATGGGTGTGAGCGCGTGCTTGTAGAAGCAGCAAAAGGAACGAATAAGGATGGTGTGCTCTCGTTGCTTTGGGCGCGTGCCCGCCTGCGCTGCACGCGCGGGGAGGGGGATCCAGCCCCCTGGGCGGCAGGGTGGCCAACCTGTACCTGCCCACTGTGTTTCAGGCTGGCCCCACCCCGCGCGGGTGACGTCGGGGCGGTGCGAATGGCTGGAGTTGTGCCCATTTTAAGGGCCTGCGTGGCCAGCAGCGAAAGGAACTATGACAAAATGATGGAAGACGGAATGCTGAAGGAGCCAAAGAATGCATGACCAACTGGAGAAATAGGAGCATGCGTGTGTTAACCAATACGACACCAATATAGATGTATCTAAAGAAAAACATGCTGCGACGACAGCAAGCGGTGGCAGAAGAGTGTGGCCCCCTCGTAAATAATGGGGGACCCCTCTAAGGCCAGCTGACGCTCCTTTTAGCATTCTGAGAGGAATAGGAAATTGGATCTGACGAAAAGCTCAACTTATTAATTTAAATTGCTGAAAGGATGACAAAATTGAAAACAAATTATTGATACTCGTTTCTTTGGGGCTCTCCTCAATACTTCAGATTTTCTGTTACATAAAAAACCTGAGACGGCGGATACATCCGTTGTCTCCAGGAGGACATAAAGACACAGCATGAATTTAGGATTAATGTTTAACAGCCGTCTAACACGTGGAGTAGGAGCATGCGAAGGCTAACCACTACAACCCAAATATAGGTGATTTGAGTGTCTAAAGAAAACTCAACCGGTCAACACTAATTTATGAGAGCAAGAGAGGTATCAAGTGAGGGCCACAGCAGCAGCTGGAATTAAACGAATTCTCTGGATTTAGACATAGGACTGAATTGTATGCATGGAGAGCCTGCTCGTAAATTGCGTTGGCCCGACAAGGCTGACCATTGCCCACTGTAACAAGACGCACAGGTCAAAAGCAGCAAGTTCAAAATAGAGGAGGAGATGCCAACGAGGAGAGATTGGATTTGGTAGTAATCTGGTGGTTCTTTTAATACTCTTGTAAAAGTATGCTCGGTACAAATAAATTAGCGATAGGAGCATTTTAGAAGTCTAAAAGTAAGAAACTCAAATGAAAACCACATTCTAGATTCGAATAATGGAGCCTAACTGGAGCATGGGAAAAGTGAACATCTGAGAAATGGCCTTCGATGTAGTGGCGGAGAATTAAAAATTTGAGATAGTCCAGTAATATCGGTAAGTGAGCATAACACCAAGAATACTGAGGTCAAACCAGAGATGATGCTATGTTTGGAACATGACTTAATTATGAATAATGTACATTCTGTACGCAAAATTGGGAAACTTTATCTGAAATTGAAGGCTCAAATCAGGAAAGGTGAAAAGATGATAGAGAGGATTGCATAAAATCAAAGGCAGGAAAACAAACAATAGAATGTAGCCTGAAATTAGGATGAGCTTCTGGAAATCACAGTATAATTGAGAGAAACCACAGTTAAGACTTGCAATTTTAAGTTTGGGGTAATCTGCCACTTTAAAATTGTTCAAATAAGGTCCATCACAATACAGCCGAGAGCTCATGAAGGAAAGGCAACGTTTTTCTCAAATATATTAAATTGTTGTTAATAGGAGAATTGGAAGTTTGATTAACAAAAGGTACTAGGTAATTAATGGCTAATTGGAAGACAATATTTAGGTTGGTTTCCCAGTCTGTCTTTTCCAGTATCCAGCAGTGACCCTGAAACTCGATCCCGAGACTCCACCAACAGCTGAGAACAACAAGAAAACGGTGCATGGCTCTGAGGCACCTTTGACCTTTTGCAAGAGCAAAAAAAAAAAAAGGACTATATTTGTGCTTGGGGGGAGCACAACGCTCCGGAGGAAAACGACATCCTCTGAGGCGAGAGTGAAGAAACTTACAAGATGTGAATGGACTCAGTTGAAAATGGACTCATCCGAGAGTGAGGAATGAGTTGGCTCTGAGGCTACAACTAAAGACAACAACTTGAAAATGAGGTGCGGCGAAAGACCCAAGAGACCTGAAATGTGCAACAAGCAAACTGGACTCCTTGCTGAGGCGTAACCAAATTTGGTGGGCTTGAGTCAAAGTGAATGGAAGCTTGCTTGGGCACTGAACTTGACACAACTGAGGAGTCTTGATAAAAGATAAATAAATAAATCAGGAACAAAAGGTGTAGTGTTACAGAAAAAGTAAAAGCATCATAATCAGAGGATAAATTTGGATAAAACAGATAGGCTAAATTGTATGAAATAAAGAGTAGGATCACATTTAGTCCATCCAGCTTAACAATTAGACATAGAGTCATTGACAAATTGGAGATGAAAATAGGACATTAGGACCCAATAGGATGCAGTCAAGAGGTGGCTAGATTGTACAATGGACCTGATTATTATTAATTAATAAAATTAGAAGTTAATTACACCTCATGGGGAATTCTGGTGTCAGAAAGTCCGATAAGTTCAAGGAATGACAGCCATGGAAACATTTGACAGTTAAGAATAATGCGGCATAAGAGTCACACAAAATGACAGTTAACGAGATGACAAACGTGATAGGACTCAAATAACAAATGCATTGACAAGGCAAAGTGAAAACACCATAGGGGAGTATCTGTACCCAGCGGTTCGATCAGAATGATTGATTAGGATAAAATTATTTAAGGACCATCTGAGGCTGCTTCTTTCCCCATGCTCACCCTTGAACAGGCTCGGCAGTAGAAATAACTGAATTTGTTAGGCATTTAATTGACAGTTTTACGGTAAAAGTGAGGAACGATTGTATGAAATATTTAATCGAGAAGATCATCCAGAAATGAAGTGTTACCTTCAATATTCACTGATTGCCTACTCACTTACACATACTAAATTTGTTTGGTGTGGAATGAGAGCTGAGCGATGAAGGTGACTGAATTGGCACTTGTGTGGGTAAGAATGTGTATGTGTGTGTCTGGGACAGGGTGAAAGGCCAAAGTATTTTGGAGTTGGAGTGAAAGGGTCACAGTTAAGGGTAAGATTCCTCTCACGAGACTGGAACACCCGAGTTTGATGAGTGATGAGTTGTAACCTTAACCAACAGCTGATGGTTAATCAGAGGCACCATGAACAACAAAATAGTTCATGGAGAAGGCCTATTTCAGCAACACGAATGGACAAGACAGGACGAATATCAAACACTAGGACAATGGACGATATGACATGACAGACTTGGACTCACCCGACGGGATGACTGACTATGTGGATGACAACCAAACATTTGAAACTTAAGCTTGCTTGTGGCAAGTGCAAGCTTTGCTTTGTTTCTGTGCGTCACTTGACTTATTGCAGCATCAACCACCAGCCAAGGAGCAGATTGCTGGCTGTTTTATAACTTGTAATAATTTTGCAGATTGCCGATTGCAGTCTTGGAGAGTTTATATTGAATGCACGTGAAAATGTTAACCCTAACCCTTTTGATTTTTGCGATGATTGAGGATTTTCAGGACAGAATCCCCGGGCGCCGTGATTCGTTGTGTGTCTATGTTTTATTTTGATACTCGATGCCTGTGTACTTTTTGTGAGCACAAGGGTCCGCTGTCAGCAGGGCTGTATGCTCACTGGCAGGAGTGCGATGATTGTTGTTTTGTTGCCGAGTGTGGGGTGAACAGTCAATTTTCAGGAACTTGGGGATGACGGTTCTGGATGAGTGAAAGGTTCGACAAGCTGGCTGCAGGACGTATGATGATGCGGTAGGACGTTTTGCCGGTTCCTTTTTGAATGCCTGATGACACATTGAGTGAATGTGTCAGAGGGGGGAGTTACATTTAAATGAGTAAGTAGATATAAAAGCTATTTGTGACATTCAATGTTTTTTCGGATTCAATTATTTTTGAGGCTTTAACAGGACGTGCCAGAATTCAACAGGCAGTGATGGAAGGAGCAGAAGAAGCATTTCGAAAGGAAAGAAGTTAATGGGAGACAACAGCCTGGAATGGATGCAAAGCGTGGTAACAATCTAGCGACAGTAACGGTTAAAGTGTTTCAACGGAAAAGCACGAATGATGACAACTCATACAGCTAATAGGGATTAGACTGCAGCGCAATAGACAACAAATGTTTGGAAGGTAATTAAATAAAATAGGGAACTGGACCAGAAACAAGCAATAGAAATAATTTCTTGACATATGAATGCATTAAAGCTGCTAATGAAGGGAAAGTATTTAAGAACACATTTTAAGAGGGTTAATTTGCATAACAAATGTTGAAAAGAGTTGAATAGTTAAATCGTTTTGGGAAGATTACAGGTTCATTCAAAAGGGCGACTGATTTGAACAGTAAGATGACTTGAAGGGGAGACAAAGATAATGTACATAAACAAATTAGGTGAACAAAACTGACAGGACTGATGCCCATTTGAGAATACTGAGAAAAATTGGAATCAAAGAGGAAAACTTGGAGTAAAAATTAAGATTTGAACTGGGAAAAGCAATTGCAAAGACTGATTGACAGGACTTCAGACAGGGACAGCTGCAGCAGGAAAGACTAACTTGAACAGGCAGAAGTTACTCTGCTACAGGACGGATCTTGCGAGACTGACAACACGACGAGAAATAAGGGGGATTGTTCATAACTCCTAGGGGGAGTGTTTGTTTGTTTGTTTGTTTGTTTGTTTGTTTGTTTCAGGGATCACGTGGGCCTCTGGATCATAGGAGTAGATGCCGAGAACGCCTCGGAGGTTCTACTGAGCACTTCGATGAGACGACGACCACCAGTCGTCCCCGTGCCCCAATCAACCCCAAAAGAGAAGATTTAGTTTGCAGACGACTGGTTATGGAGATGTCGTCTACTGGGGGTGACCGAAGGGGGCTGGGAGGACTTCCGGCCTACGCTGGGCATAGCTGCTTTTTTCATTACAACTCAAGGTTTTGTGCTGTTGTCATCATTGAATACTGGCAGTGGCTCCCGATTATTGCAGACCCTGCGGACGATGACCGGGGCCTGGAAAGAGACTCTGAGGACAGTGAAGTGGACATAAAGATTTTGGATGGACGGCAGGCCCTGAGCAGTGATCCCGGCGCAAATTCACTACTGAGCACGGACTTTGCATCGACAGGCACTTACATATGCAAGGGGGGCAACACTGAGGGCGCTTCAACGTTTCAGTATGCTGTGATATTGCGTCAATATTTTATCAATCAGTACTTTATCTGATGACGACATGCTGCAATTACTTTATCTTATTCATTTAACTTTTCACATCTTAACATTGACAATGCAGTTTGACTGTTTAGCGGTAGGTGAACTTGTCATTTCTTTTCCTTCTGTTTTGTGAGCTCATACTGTTTTGTGGATTGTGATATGTGCCAAGACTCCTTGTACCTGGCTGACGCCTGGTGGAAGGAATCACTGAGGATGTTAGAAAGGGCCTCCCTCTTTTTCCTTGTCATTAGACTGGCGGGTTTTTTTCTCGAGGGAGGGCCGGCAACTTTTTGAGGCTTCTAACGGACCACACCAAATTCATTGCTTCGTAAATTATCGACGGTATTGAGATATTACCTAAGGGGGGTGGTTATCGTCATTTGAATAATGTGGACTTCAATTTTCTTTATTTGTGGTTCCTGAGAGGCCTCAGATTGCTGTCAGGGAGCAATTGGATACCAAAGTAGTTTGAGCTTTCCTAGTTAAAAAAACCTTAAGTAGCATGCCTCGAGCGTGATATAGGCTGTACAGGTATAGGCCAAATTGTAGACGTGATCAGAAAATTTGGTTGGGTGAAGATTTTTGGATGTTTACCGATGTCATCTCTTTTTGGACCGTTTTCGGGACATTTATAAAGTCCCGGAGGGGGGAATGAGGTAAATTCTGGATTCTATGCGTCACTGTATGTCACCCTAAATGGCGACCTTGCAGCAGTGAGAAGACCCTAAGCTATTTTTGCGGTACAGAGAAGATCTAGTTTCAGCAATGTGTAGGTACTTAGAATATGGAAGGGCCATTCGTCCGTGACCAGGAAGACCTTTGTCCATGCACTTTTAAGGGCATCGGAAGTAACCAGTAGAGTGAGACTCGGACCGCAGCTGTTGTCTTACGAGGTACAAATGATGGGGGAGAACAGATGAAAAGGAGGAACAGCGCGAAGGGCAAAAAGGACGAGAGCGCGAAGAGCGAGGGGCGCGCAAGGCGCAGGGGCGCAAAGGGCAAGAGCAAGAAGCGCGAGGGCCTTTTTGGGGCGAACATCTGTGCTGTCAAGAGCTGAAACATCTTTGCTCTTGGGGCCACCCTAACTTTTGGAGAGACTTCACTTTGACATCGGTTGAATAAATCTTTTCCCAATCAGCCGTGTGTCACCGAAGTGCTTCCTTACCCGGACCAGCCATCGTCCACTGAGTGTTTTTTTGGAGACCAGCGAAACAACAAAGACCATTCACCACATTATTTATTACTGGTTATATACATTCCAACCTAATCCTACGATCAAGATAGTTGGGAAACCCTGACTTTAATGGTCACTTGGAGGTTCATCTGGGGTGCAGGACAGCAATGAGGCATGTTGTCTAACAAAGTGGTCTTTGTTAGAAAGGAACTGTCCTTCTGTGGTACATCATAAAAACAGCAAGCATATATTGCAGTATTATTGCGGTAAGGCATTGATTAGAGAACGCATGATAACATATATATACCTTTTTCTAACACTTCTAAAAGTGAAATAGAGAATAAATCAGAAAAGTAACACGAACAAAAAGGTGTGTTAGTGGGATCGATGTGTGTTCTATATGCTGTGCGTCATCCTTTTGTGCTGGTGTGTGTGTGCGTGTGCGCGCAGAGGATCCTCATGAATGGGTGTGAGTATAAGTGCGAGTGAGATGTGTGTCCTATGGAAGAAATCAGTAATGGAGAATGTTCTGGAGGCTGTTGAGCAATAATAGGGAAATTGAGAAGTGGACGATGTGTTTAGGTTGGTTGGAGAAACTAAGATGAGCAGTGTGTGGAAGTAGAGAAAATAAGACGTGCTTGGCAGGAAGTGACTAGAATGGTGGCTTGATAGGACGAGAATAAGAGACAGCAAATGTTGTGTAGAAGACTGAAAGATGTTGAAGGTGAACATGATGAAGGGGGCAACGGCAAAGTTGACCTGCCCTTTGAGAAGGTGAAACTGATAAGCGTGCCTGCGCTCGCGCATTGTCGCGGGGCCATTGCTATGCTCGTGTGAGCGGTGGGCCGGCATCATGGTTGTTGCAGGAAATGGCCAGCCTGTGACCAATCAACATTGATGCTGCGCCCCCACCCCTCGCACGAGAGGTGCTGTGGCTGCAGGCGAAGCAGGGAAAGTGTGAGTTTCTCAGAGAATGTTTGAATACTTGAAGCAGGGTGATGCTTGAGGAAGATGTGACAATATTTGCATGATGGATAAAAGGCACTGATGAGAAAACAAAAGTATAACCAAAACGTCAAAATAGAGGATGACGTTTGCGCAGGGTTGTTTGTTTGTATTGTTTGTGAGCTGTGTCTCTGCTGTAAGTTTTTGTGTTGTCTGTGTGCTGTCAGTGTTATGTGTTAAAATTGGCTAATGTGGTTGCACAAAATAATTTGCTAGATTGTAGTCTATATGATTTGCACCGCAAAACAAAAGCAATTTTGTGAAAATAAGGAGAAAAGAAAGGCAAGCAATTTTTTTTGTGGGCAGAAACTGGTCCACACTGCATTAATGCCTAGCGCTGATGAAACAAAATTTGAAAGATGGAAAGAACTTGCTTTCTGGAATTGGATGAAGCAAAATTATTAAATAACATTTCAAAGCTAAATTTAGAAGAAATAGTCGATTGGTTGTGTCAAGACTACACAAGTTTTTACATTTGAGAATAAGAGAGTGATTGAGTTAGTTAAAGTTAAGAAACAACAACAATTGACTATTATATTAATTTACTGGCGGTTACTGTTGGGTTCACAACATTTTTCTGAAAAGAATCTCACAGAGGCAGGATATCTCTTTTTGGCGAACGATCATCTGCAGATGGGCTCAATCCCAGACACAGCGAGTGTCGTTGGGATCTGCGCCCTTCCTTCAGTTTGGTCGTGCCTTTTATTGAGGAAGAAACAAAGGGGCAAGTGTACATATACATGAATGCATAGCTTTTTAGACGGGAAGGACATTCCACAATTACATCTCATGACCACCGCGCAACAGCGATACTATAGGACAGAAGCGGTATGGTCGTCCCATGACTTTAGCTAGACAAAAGACGTAGTCTTAGTGCTCATGGGATGGATACCTCTGTTGGAGTTCTCATGACTTCTACTTAAATAAGACGTTTTTCTGCTTCAGCCATCCCATGACAACCTCATGATATGTACATGGATAGCTAACTATGGGCCCATTGTATAGCGCGGCTCGTGACTCCACACATGAGCTCCTTAGCCAGCCATCTGCTCCCAAGACATTATCACGAGGCCAAACTATCACATGTTGCGGAGAATCTTGCACACATAAGTAAATACATAGAATCCAATGATAAAAAGTATATTTTTCCCAACAGTTACTGTTAGAGTGGTGCTCACTCTAACTTATTTTGCAAGAACCACTCGGAGACAAGTTAGTCGTTTTGGGCACCTGCAGGCGGAGAGTCCATTCGTCACTGTGCGTACAGCAATGATCGAATGACGTCTGACTCTCGCTTCCCACAAGACCATCTTTATTAAGAGAAAAAGGGTGGGGGTGACAGTAGACTGAATAAACAAGTTAAAGCTCTTGCTTGACCTCTAGGTAAACAGAGCAGGGGATGTTTTACGACATTGTTTAGGATGGGACAGAGTTAGGTGGTTTATTACCGGTTACATACCAACGTAAGCATAAAACTAATCCACCTAAGTTATTTATTACCGGTTATATACATTCCAAGATAATCATAGATCAAGATAGTTTGGAAAACCCTGACAGTTACTTTGTTGTTTTTTATCTTTATCTTGATTGGTTTGACACCTGGAGGGAGGAAAGATTAGGATGAGGAACACGGGTTGAGACAACCAGTTACACACGCAAAACATGTGTGCACTGGGACACTGAGAAGCATTTTGTAAGGTGTGTCAAATTAAATGAAGATGAAATCATATGTAGTAATACAACACTTTACTACGTGTGGATTCTCTAAATCGTACAATTGAGTAAAATAAAACATACTTTTAGATTTTTGTTCAAATTACTAAGATTCTTGTGATAAACGACGAGAAACTAATTGAAAAAAAAAACTACAAGAAACTACAACTAAGCTAGTTGTGGAAGCAGTCCAATTGCCACGACAAATGGCTATACGCACGTGTGCAGGGCACGCACGAGACTGTTTGAACTACTCCCCTCCGGACGGCGTTATAGAGCTCGGTACGCCAAAACCAGCAGACACAGAGACAGCTTCTTCCCCCAGGCTGTTGCTCTGATGAACTCACACCACTCATAGAGTCTCAGAGACATTACTGTGCAATAACATCCTGCTCCTCACACCTTCTTGAATTTGTCTACACTGTTTTTGCATTATTCACATGTCCTGAATGTTGTTAGTCACCTAAATGTTGAACAGAGGGTGTGTTTCTACCGAAGTCAAATTCCTTGTTTGGCACGCTCAAACATGGCGAATAAAAAACTCTTGAATCTTGAATCTTGAATCTTGAATCTTGATAAGGTGTCAAGAGGTAACAAGCTTGCAGACGGAACCGCATAGCTGCGGTGCAAAAGACGCTTCAAATTCTATACACACAAGAAGCGAATTGAATTACTGGAATTTTTTTTGTTTGAAGATGTGCAGCGACAAAGTCCATAGACTGAAACTCAATTATGGACGAAAAGTGGGGCATGAGTGGAGAATGGTGTCTATAAATGACCGGAAGACTGACCTATCCTACAAAAAACCTATACAAATGGGCGGCAATATTGAGCCATGGTTGTATGTCACATGGCTCAAGAGGAGGGATAGTGGGGCAGGTCAGTCAGCTTTATTCAACATACGGATTTGATTCATATTTAAAACATTTTCAAAAAAAATAAATAAATAAAATAAATTGTAGAGCTTGTTTAACATGTGCTAAACACAATCCACAGGGTTATAATGCCTGGTCATAATATATGCATTCTCAAAATGGTTTGATTTGGTTTAAACAAAAACACTAAATGCCTTAACAGTGGCAAAAACGTTATGTAAAAATAATAATAATAATAATAATAATAATACCGAGATATGGAATTTTGAAAATAAATTCTCGTAACAGAACTGGTATAAAGTGTGAAAATGTGCATGGGAAAAATGGAAGATCATGGACAAAATGTTTAGACCTGGTCAAACTGTACATGTCGTAAAACTTCCCTTGCTATGTTTTAACTAGAGGTCAAAGTTTTTTTCTCCTGTATCCAGTCCACTCAAACTCCTCTTCCCAGATGTTCTTATCAGTATGTAAACACCTAGTGTCTCACACTGTGGGTAGGGCAAATCCAAATAAAAAGAGCGGGAGTGCCTACAGATTTTTAGTGTGTGTAGAGATTGTCTCAAGCTATCTGTACTGCACTCCTCGCGAGAAAAGACTTAATATTCTGTCTCAATTGTGGTTTGTTTGCTGTTGCTCTTCTATCCACTTGTTCAGTCAGCGAAATAAACCTGACACGACCCATGGTAGACACGGGGCTGCTGGAGATCAGGGCTGTGGACTCGGTCGGATTTTTGCACCGAGTCCGAGTCCGGCCTCTTGACCACCGAGTCTGAGTCCTAGTCCGAGTCCGGCTGTCCATTTCTTCTGTTAATTCATGTGACTGCTTAGTCTTTATTCAAGGCTAATTTAGATCAAAATCTAAATAATTACAACCGTTTTGTGATGGCTTTGTCTTTATTAAACATATAAACGAATACAATAAACAGATACTTTCAAGTTTCAATTCAACGACTTGAGTTTGTTCTTAGGAATTCAGCCTTCATCGCGCCGCGCTGATCAGACATGATAAACTTGAGCCTGGAAAACAGGCGCTCTATGCTGACTTGGCTGATTGGCATTGCTGTTAGTGTCCGAGTCGCTGCCTTGAGGCCGGACGGATAACGATCAGCTGTAACAAATGGGCTCTCTTTCATTCGACCAAGTGCCAACATTGCCCCAATTTCTTCATCTATGTCGGTTGGCGAGGTGGCGGCCGACAAACGCCGGCGGCGCTCAATGCTGTCAAGTTCTTTTTCAAACTCATCCTCCTCCGTCGATGTGGAGCCATCAACCTCGGCCTCCATCGATGGCCCCTCCAGGGGCTGGTGGGTACGAGACCGGATTCGCCTCACAACGGCACGGAGGCCTTTCTTGGCGCGCTCCATCTGCTCTTCGCTGAGGAGAATGCTGTTAGAAAAATGTATATATATGTTATCATGCGTTCTCTAATCAATGCTTTACCGCAATAGTACTGCAATATATGCTTGCTGTTTGGCCTTGCTGTTTTAATGATGTACCACAGAAGAGAGGTTACAGTTGGGTCAGACAGGACGCAGGTGACAACTCAGCAAAAAGAAGACGTCTACCGAGACAGTTCCTTTCTAACAAAGACCACTTTGTTAGACAACATGCCTCATTGCTGTCTTGCATCCCAAATGAACCTCCATACACTTTACGACACTTTACCACTACATTTTTATCTTCTTCTTTTTGTAAATATTCATAGCTTATATTTTTAGTTTTACTACAATTGTTGTTATTTTTCCATATTTTTCTTTTTATATTGTATTCTATTTTTTTATGCCGGAGGACTACGGTCCAGAAGTCTCTTTTTTGCACCTTTTCCCCCTACTTGTACCTTCCTGTAAATCGGGCTGTTGTTACATGCAGTTTCTCACACGTGAGATTAATAAAGTTCCTCTTAATCTTAATCTTAAGTGACCATTAAAGTCAGGGTTTTCCTAACTATCTTGATCGTAGGATTAGGTTGGAATGTATATAACCAGGAATAAATAACCTAGCTTGTCCCATCCTACACAATGTTGTAAAACTTCCCCTGCTATAATTTAACTCGAGGTCAAAGGTTTATTCTTCTGTATCCAGTCCACTCAAACTCCTCTTCCCAGATGTTCTTATCAGTATGTAAACACCTAGTGATTTTTCCTTACGAGACAAAGCCCACATGCTTTCCCCCTCCCCTTTTAGTGGCTTTCTGTGTCACATTGTGGGTAGGGCAAATCCAAATAAAAAGAGCGGGAGTGCATACAGATATTTAGTGTAGTGAGATTGTTGTGAAGCTATCTGTACCGCACTCCTCGACGAAGACGGCTGCCAGAAAAAACTATAATTGTCAAAGAGCTTGTCCTCTCGTTGCTCCATTGAATTGGCGATTGGTGAAGCCAGAGGGGGCTGCTTGCGCAACGCTGCCTTCAAGGCCGACCACTCCTTGAGAAAGCTGCCGGGGGTGATTGAGGCCGATTGGAGCTTTACCGTGACATTGTGTGGCATCTTGAGCAGTCTAGCAGTCTCCGCATAGCCGACTGCTGGAATGTGACGAGCGAGAGGCCGTCATGAACAATCAGAGAAATGCATACGCAGCGACCTCTCTCTCTGTCCCGCCCAAACGGTTTTTTGTCCGTCTAATGAGTGTTTGTCCGGCAGTTTTTTTTGTTCGTCTCGTCGTACTGAGTCGTACTACAAGTACGGCAGGCAGGTTCTGCTTGACATCGGCCAAAGCGAGTTTTGTCGAGTTCTGGACTTTGATGCGGGAACATTAAAGGAGCTCGGCCTGCTACGTCCTGAAGCGTCGCCGGGCTCGTCTGCTATTCTTCCCCCGGTTGGGAAGCGTCGAAAGCGGTGTGCGAGGAGGCTGAAGAGGGGCAAACGCGGGGGCGTCCGGGCCAGGCTGGCGGCCGACCCTGCTCGCCCGTGCCCTCCATTCTTCTGGCGAATGTTCGATCGCTGGACAACAAAATGGATTACATTCGCTTGCTGCGATCTGCAAACCGGACAGTGCGGGACTGCTGTGTGCTCGTGTTCACGGAGACTTGGTTGACTGTCAACATTCCGGACTCTGCTGTACATCTGGAGCGGCTAGCGTGCTATCCGGCAGACCGGGCCAATGTAGAAGGGGGGAAATCTCGTGGAGGTGGAATTGGCGTCTACATCCGTGACGAATGGTGCCGGGACTCTGTAGTGGTATGCAAGCACTGCTCGCCACTGGCGGAGTTTGTGATCATTAAGTGCCGTCCTTTTTACCTGCCAAGGGAATTTACCGCGATTCTGCTCGTCGCGGTTTACATCCCGCCTTCCAACATCGAAGGCGACAGGATCGCGGCTCTTAGTGAACTGTACCAGGCTGTCAGTGAACAAGAGACAGCGCACCCTGACGGTTTCACCATCTTCGCTGGGGATTTTAATCGTGCTAACCTGAAGTCTGTTTTTCCGAGGCTTCACCAGCATGTTAATTTTCCTACGCGTGGCGACAGCTTCCTGGACCTAGTCTACTCTTCGCATAAAGGAGCTTTCAAAGCCGCCCCCTCCCCCATCTTGGACTTTCTGAACATATCACTGTTATGCTTTTGCCCGCATACAGACAAATGGTGAGAGCGTCCAGGCCAGTTCGCAAGCAGGTACGGGTGTGGCCTGAGGGTGCCTCTGATGCACTGCGTGACTGTTTTGGCTCTACTGACTGGGACATGTTTAGGAGGGCTGCCACTTGCGACGATCGGACAGACATTGAGGAGTATACTGACTCTGTTTCCTTCTACATCAGGAAGTGCATTGATGATGTGACTCACTCAAAATCCATCGTCACTCGGGCTAATCGGAAGCCATGGCTGACGGGGGCTGTCTTCAGGCTGCTGAGGGCCAGGGACAAAGCCTTTAGAGCGGGGGATGAGGCTGGCTTGAGGACTGCGAGGGCTGACCTGTCCCGGGGCATCAAAGATGCAAAGAGGGCGTTCTCGTGCAAAATTACCGCCCACTTCAAGGACAGCAGGGACGCACGGAGCCTTTGGCAGGGCATTCAGACCATTACGGATTACAAGCCCGCGCCGCAGAGCTGTGAGGGCGACGTCCGTCTGCTCAATGACCTCAACCGCTTCTTTGCTCGCTTTGATGCTCAGAACAGCACTTGCCAGCTGAAGGCCACTCCCCCTTCACACGAGCTGCCCCTGTGCCTCTCCGCCGACAGCGTGAGGAGGGCGCTTGCCGCTATCAACATCCGTAAGGCGGCGGGCCCTGACAACATCCCGGGTTGTGCGCTGAAGGACTGCGGTGGTGAGCTGACGGATGTCTTCACAGACATCTTTAACACTTCCCTGCAGCAGCCCATCGTCCCGTCATGTTTCAAAGCTGCCACCATCGTACCTGTGCCGAAGAAACCCGCTCCGTCCTGCTTCAATGACTACCGCCCCGTGGCACTTACGCCCATCATCATGAAGTGCTTCGAGCGGCTTGTCATGGAGCACATCCCATCCGTTCTCCCCCCCACCATTGACCCCTTCCAGTTTGCGTACCGAGCCAAACGGTCCTCTGAGGATGCCATCTGCTCTGCCCTCCACTCGGCCCTCACCCACCTGGAGAGAAGGGACTCCTATGTGAGATTGCTGTTTGTGGACTTCAGTTCTGCCTTCAACACCATTGTGCCACAACGCCTCATCAGCAAACTTGACACGCTGGGCCTCAGTACCTACCTCTGCAACTGGCTACTGGACTTCCTCTGTCAGAGGCCACAGGTAGTACGTGTTGGCGACAAAATCTCCGCCAGCATCACGCTGAGCATGGGGGCCCCCCAAGGCTGTGTGGTCAGTCCGCCCCTCTTCACCCTCCTGACGCATGACTGCACTGCAACCTACAGCGACAACCGTATAGTGAAGTTTGCTGACGACACGACTCTGGTGGGTCTCATTACCAAGGGAGACGAGACTCAATACAGGATGGAGGTTGACCTTCTGACCACGTGGTGCAGGGACAACAACCTCCTGCTGAACGTCGACAAGACCAAGGAGATTGTTGTGGACTTCCGGAAGGGTCACACCCAACACCTGCCGCTGACCATCGATGGTGCTGTGGTGGAGAGAGTGAGCAGCGCCAATTTCCTGGGGGTGCACATCAGTGAGGATCTCTCCTGGTCCACCAACACCGCATCACTGACAAAGAAAGCCCAGCGCCGCCTGTACTTCCTGCGGAAACTCAGGCGAGCGAGCGCCCCTCCGGCCGTTATTACTACATTTTACCGCAGCACCATTGAGAGCGTCCTCTCCAGCTGTATTGCTGTTTGGGGTGGCGGCTGCACTGACTACAACTTGAAGGCCCTGCAGCGCATAGTGAACACGGCTGGTAAGATTATTGGTGCTTCGCTCCCCTCCTTGAAGGACATTTACACCTCCCATCTCACCCGCAAGGCGACCAAGATTGTGAGTGATGTGAGTCACCCCGCTCACTCTTTGTTCGAGCTTCTGCCCTCTGGGAAGAGGTACAGAAGCCTGCGCTCGCGCACCACCAGACTCTCAAACAGCTTCATACTCCAGGCAGTCAGGATCCTGAACTTGCTTCCCCGTTCTGCGTAGCGTCCTGTACTTCTACTGTCTGTATGCACACTGGCTTTTATTCGTTGTGTTATCTATTTATTTATTATTTATTGTTACTCTTATTTATTGTTTGTGCCTTCTTGTTTTTTATATTGCGTTGTTTACTTGTGTGTCTATCGTGTAATATGTCTTGTCACCGTGGGATAGGGAAAACGTAATTTCGATGTCTTTGTGTGTCTCGGCATGTAAAGATGTTGACAATAAAGCAGACTTTGACTTTGACTTTGAAACTCCTCGCGGTCACTCTTGTATTGGGTCGTCTTGCGCGTCACTTTCGCTGTCACAAACCTGAGAAAAAAATAAAATCATTAGTGAAATGGCCAAAGTAATAATGTATCTGCAATTTTCGTTTGGAGTTTTGATCGATACATTTTTCATCATTTGTAGAAATGTAAAAAAAACATTTCAGACTATACTTACTTCATCATTGATGTCTGAGCCGTCTGTTCTCCTCTTCCACCTTTGGACAGATTTGAGTTTGAATTCATGAATTTTTGTTATGTTCGACTATAGTAATCTCAACACAGTATTATACCGGAAATCAATGGTAATCCACTTATCAAAAGCTTACCTTCGCAAATGCCTCTGGGTGCTTCCTCTTGAGATGGCGCTTCAGGTTGGCCTGCTGATTTACGCCAGCAGAACCCAGCAAAAAGCGTGCATTTCATGTATCGTTTACGATGCACACGGCCTTCTCTTCTTGCACATCAAAATACGTCCACACATGACTCTTTCTGGATGCCATGATTATCCGAGGGACAAAATAGCTAATTATATATGCAGAACGAACGCAACTGCTTTCACACTGGCTGGTTCGGCTTATATAGGATCCCTTGCTGATAGCGCGGACGTAAAAGTGAGGCGACGTTCCAATCGGACGTCGGCTCGATAACATTTTCCCTGCCCTACCGGAGTTGTGCTAGTTCATAACGTAGATCACTCATGGCGTAGTCATAAATGTACGGTTGACAATTTAACCGATAGAAGTGGATACATTGGAACATAACCTACACTCTAATTTATTATTTGACATGGTATTAAATGCGTGGCTTTACAAAAATAGTCATTGAAGCCCACCCTTAGGCCTGAGTGCCATTGGCATGAGGCAAAACGCTTCAAAACACACACTCTCGCCCAATTAAATAACCATTCTGAAACACATTATAGCTCAGACATTTATCTAAACACAGATAATTAGTGACGACCCCACAACTATCGAAACACATCAATGATATAAGCTGGGTGACATAATCGTCCTTGACATTGGTACATAATGTAAACATTAGCCTAAGTGCAACTCAACGTGGCCGCATTGATCGTAAGCAGGGCTGTGGACAGTATTGAGCAACATTGAGCAACGACAACCCGATTGTTCTAGATATGCTGCTGGCCTGGCAATGATCTTACTCAAAACAGCCCACACGGTCATGGGTCAGTGTTAACTGATCATGCGGTGTCCTCATTTGTCGCATCGGCGGCATTCACGTTGACTCCGCTGCGACAAACACGATTGTTAAAAATATTGACTCCTCCAAATGTCAACTATGTCCATTCCAGAGTGAACATGGCCGATCAATTGTTGGTGGGTCCTCATGAGTGTGCATCAAAGGTCCAGACGATGGCGAAAGTCCGACCTGACCTCTATTCCACTCCGCTCGGGCACGGTCGGGTGGTGTTCACAGACGGCTGCTGTTGGAAAGACAAAAAGGGCTCCCTCCATGCGGCAGCGGCTGCGTTCGAGTGGAGGGATGGTTCCTTCCAGCCTCTTAAAGTGATGAAGCTCACCACCCGCCCATTGGCCCAGGCGGCAGAAGTCTTTGCTTTGGTGTTAGCCTTACGACAATGCAAGGGGGAAGCCATGACCATCTATTCTGACTCCGCTTTTACGGTGTCGGCGGCCTTAATCGATCTGGTAGGGTGGCTACAGAATGGATTTACGACGGCCAGAGGCCCGGAGATTGCACACAAGGACTGGACGTTGCAGTTGTTTGAGGCGTTGAAGTACCCGAGCGAGGTGGCCGTTGTCAAAGTGCCTGGTCACTCCAAAGCTGACACCTTAGTGGCCAGGGGAAACTAAGTGGCTGATGAATTGGCCAAACAGACGGCCGGGTACGGCGGGGCAGAGGACATGATGGTGTCCCGCGGTCCACTAATTGTGGACGGGGAACACCCCGACTCCTGTTTGCCTGTCACTCTCACATGCCGATCTGTGTGCCGACATGACCCCGGAACAAATATCGGTCTGGTTGGCAGCAAAGGCTGTCAAACGATCAGATGGCTTGTGGGTAGGACCCAAAGGACAGCCCGCTCTTCCGGACGGAAGGCTAATGTCGGAGATCCTGACACAGGCACACACACCTTCCCATGTGGGTCCCCATGCCATGATGATCCATCTCCGAAGTTGGTGGCATTGCCAGACGTTCAATGCACGCCCTACGTTGAAGCCTAAGCCCGGCCTGTTTCAGCCGGCCCCGTGGCCGGAGGCAGAGGTGATCATTAATTTCACCGACATGAATACAAGAGTGAATGGAAAACGCTTTTTGCTTGTGTTGGTTGACGCTTACTCGGGCTGGCCGGAAGCATATCCGTGCTCGAAGGAAGATTCTGCTGCTGTGATCAAGGCTTTGATCACCCATTACATCCCCACCCATGGTTTCCCGGCCCTGATCCACTCTGACGATGGTACACACTTTAACAACAAAGCCTTTGCCAAGGTGGAATCAATTTTGGGGTTGAAGCATCGATTCAGTAGTTTCTACCATCCTCAAAGCCAGGGCAGAGTTGAAAGAATGAATAGAACACTGAAAGAGAAATTGGCCAAAATCCTGGCTCAGACGACAATCAATTGGCTACAAGCACTTCCGCTAGCCTTGTTGTCTGTACGGCAATCCGTTAACAGGCACACTGGATTTGCACCATTTGAATACATGATGGGTCATCTAATGCCGGGACCAGCGACGACGCTCGTCCCACCAGAGGATGTTCCGGTACCAAATTTGTCTCATACAGCATACACAGATTGGAGAGAAATCTGCTGCGGTTGCGGCGGAGGAAGGCGTGTCGGTGGAGAAACAGCTCACGCCGTACGTGTACATCCGAGTCATCTCCAGGAAGTGGACAGACGGTGGAAGGGCCCTTTCGTGTCTTGGCCAGGACGTCTCACGCGGCCCAGCTCGACTTCCAAGGACGCCGGTGGTATCACTACTCGCAACTCCGTCCGGCCTCTGAGTTTGTTCCATCAGGATGAAGGTATTCCTGTTTGGCCGTGTCACGGACCCGGCCAAGAGTGGGGGGACAGAAGGAGTAGGAGTAGCAATACGGAGAAGGAAAGGGGAGGGCCCGAAAGGCTTTTCGGTGATTTCGGAATTAATTTTAGGAGGAGTGCTATTTGTAAGTTGTATTTTTGTGTGGACATTGATGACAATTGATGAGACCATCCAGCAGAAAACGTCCCAGATTCAAACGTCCCAGATTCAAATTTCACCCAGCTACAGACAAAACCGATGCAGAGGAAAAGTAGTTTATGAAGCTGAGGTGAACACAACAGAAGAGCTCTCACGAGAGTAACAGGAGGGTCTGCGACAGAGATGTGACAATGAAAATTGGCAAAATTATGTCACGTTGTTTAATTGCACAGAGGCAAACCAAACATTAAATGACAAATTGGAAAAGTATCAGAGAAGGGTGTGGAGGAAGCAAATTCAACAGCTAAAGGAAGTATTGGACTTAGCCCCACCAGATAGAGAAGGGACATGTATTTACCAATGTACAGAAGATACCCAGTTTATAGTTGCTCCATGTCTTGGACAAAAGAAGTTAACATATGGAGAAATGTGGGTGTTTTATTCTCAATGCTTGGGGAATGATTTTGGTTTGTCCTTGGTTGAGAGGATATTGGAGAGTTACAGTATCCAATTATTATTTTGTTTTGTAGGTTAAAATGTTTTCTATATTGTGCTCCTGATTTAATGTTGCTGATTACTTTGAATTTAATATTATTTATTGCTGTTATTTAATTTAATGCAGTGGAGCCTCGGTTTTCAACTACAATCCGTTCCAGAAGGCTGTTCGAGAAGTTTTTTTCGAATTCCGAATCATGTTTTCCCATTGCAAATAATGGGAAAATCTTTAATCCGTTCCAAGCAAAAAAAAAGAGCCTTTATTAAGCATTTTTTCATTTACGCATTTTTGTCCGATACGCAACTGCAGCGCACCGCCGAACGCCCAACCGTAGCGCGTCGCCGACTGTGCAATTGCAACGCGCTTGTCGCATTATTGTGACAGAGCCGTCGCTGAAATTTAGACACCTGCAAGTGGAGAGTCCATTCATAGCTGTGCTTACAGCGATGGTCGAATGGAGGTCTTACTCAGGCCTCATCAGGTGCATATTTATTGAGAGAAACAGAGTGGGGTTGAAAGTCTCCACGTTGAGAGTAGACAGATGAAGTGGCTGGGGCATCTCATCAGGATGCCTCCTGGACGCCTCCCTGGGGAGGTGTTCCGGGCATGTCCCACCGGTAGGAGACCCCGGGTACGACCCAGGACGCGCTGGAGAAACTATGTCTCTCAGGTGGCCTGGGAACGCCTTGGGATCCACCGGGATGAGCTAGATGAAGTGGCTGGGGAAAGGGAAGTCTGGGAGTCCCTCCTGAAGCTGCTGCCCCCGCAACCCGACCCCGGATAAGCAGAAGAAGATGGATGTGTTTTTACCGAAGTCAAATTCCTTGTTTGGCACGGTCAAACATGGCGGATAAAAACTCTTGAATCTTGAATCGATGGATGCTTTTTGGACACAATTTCTACAGCCGTTGAAAACACCCGCTCACACAGCACATATTAGGCTGGAGTGCAGTGTAATGGGTCTATTGATTGTCCCAGTATCTAACTTGGGGCTGTTCCATAATTCTTGATAACTTCGAGGATGAACCGCAAAAGATCAGATATTGTTTTGGCAAATCCATCCCGTTGACAATGCACTTCCTTTAACAGAGCTTTGGCGCGCTTCCTTCACATGCGATACTGCTGCTGTTATATACGCTAATGTTGGAGTCGGTTTACTATCCTTTTAAAACGCGGCCACATCTTTCAAACTGAAAAACACTGACTTATTGTAATAGTTAATTTAAACTTTAAAAACTGTATCTGCGTTCAAGGACCTTTTTTGTAGCAAAATGAAAATAATTGCCAAAAATGACTCAAAATGCAAGGTCTGGAAAGGCCACTTCAATTTGAGACGAACACATCAACAATCTAAAATTTGGAGGGTATTCTGTGTATATCACCTGTAGAAAGTCCATTCAAAATTATATTCGAATTATACATTCTTGACCATGGGTCCTCTTCAATTCCCTTCTCAATTTGCCTGTAACTTTTTCAGTAAACAACACACCAATAAACTCACACAGGATGAAATTATGACAAATCCAAGTTAATGTGCCACAATTTCCATGATATTTCAAATGGTGTCACTTCTCACGAAGACTTTAACAGCGCAACTGGAATATTACTCTGAAAATAGCAGTTTGAGCAATAGAATAGCTCCTGTAATTTTGTAAAAAAATTTCCCTGAATTGTGCAGGATTTTAGACAAATTTATTGTGCTGTGTGTGTGCGCGTGCGTGCGTGTGCTTGCGCGTGTGTGTTGTACTCGTTTCCAGAACTCATGTGAACATTTGGTAAAGCGTGGGTTCTGCATTTGGCCAGAAGATGGTAGTAGAGGTCTACGAGTCTGGTTCCAGAGTCACTCATGCCTAACAGGCAGCAGAGAGTTGAACCTAAATAAAACTGACTCTTTCACCACCGATTATCCTTTTTAAGGATCATATCCTTCTTTAAGTCCCACTGAGCAAACTGTATTGTAACTGCAAAAATGTATCGTCTCCTGGGTGTCCATGGTCATAATCACAGCATGTGAGCTTGTTGTAATTGACAATAAATCTAATAACTCTCCCTGGGAGGTTGACTGTTTCAAACTAATGAACAGGAGGTGCTGGCTGTGCGGGCTCAATCCCATTCTCAATTTCCAATAATATTTAAACAATGCATCCAATCCATACTTAAACAATGCATAATAACTGTACCATTTTTTTTATCTCAACATATACTGATTACAAGCATTTCACAAAATGAGTCCTCTTCTTTTAACCCATCACAGTGACGAATACTGTAAGCACGCAGTGGGTGTCACATACTGGAGCAGGGAGTTACTTTAGTTTCTTGAGGGGAGCGATTATATTACTTAAAGAAACCACAGGCAGGCATGGGCTGGTTTCAGATTCTGACATGATGATGACTGTGAAAATAAAACAACATGGTTTCAAGGAGTAACTACTGTTAGAGTGATGCTCACTCTAACTTCTTTGCAAGAACCACACTGGAGACAGTTTGCCCTTTAGTACTTGCAAATGGAGAAAACCTTTGTCCCCTTGTAGCATATACAGAGGTGACCGAAAAGTAGTCTGACTTAGGCCTCTTGCAAGAGCATATGTATTGAGAGAAAGCAGGGTGGGGGTGAGAGTGGACAAGTTTGGTGGTCATCTCAGCAACTGGTTAATCAGTGCAGAGTCTCAGCTCTTTGTTTTACAAGGTTGTGGAAACAGAAACTAGTGGAGCATTTTAGATAACTAACTAAACATGAATGTTTCCACACCATTTGGAAAGTTTCCACAACTGAATCTGGAAACTTTCCAGAGTCAAGGTGAAAGGTTTAAACAAAGTTAATAATTCTAGTCTACATTCCAACTTAATCATACGATAAAAATAATTTGTCAACCCTAACAGCTACTTCTTTGTATTTTGAAGTAACTTCAAACAATAAACTACTAGTTAGCTATGGCAGAGAGTTGATAGTATTTTGCAGACTGTAGTGCAGGGGTGGCCAACCCGCGGCTCGCGAGCCGCATGCGGCTCTTTGCCGGGTTTCATGCGGCTCCTTTATGTTCGGCTCCTGAGCCGCATGCTGCTCTTTGCCGTGTTTCATGCGGCTCTCCCCCGTTCGCTTCGCTTTGGGGGGGAGGGTTGTAATGGGACGTCAAACGCTGCGTGTTCGCTTCGCCCCGGGGGGGCGGGGGAATGGGACGTCAAACGCTGCGTGTTCGCTTCGCTTCGGGGGGGGGGTAATGGGACGTCAAACGCTGCGTGTTCGCTTCGCCTCCGGGGGGCGGGGGGTTAGGGATGTGGCTCTTTGCGGTACACAGTAAAAAAATGGGGCTCTTAGTCTCTGACTGGTTGGCCACCCCTGCTGTAGTGACTCTAAGGTGACAAACAATTTCAACACAACAATGCAATCAAATTAACACTGCAGTGACTTTGTCAAAGAGTGTCGTTCATGTAAATATGAAATCATAATAGAACTTTTGCCTCCTATATCTGCCAGTTGCACCAACAACTGGAGTGGGAGGGGTCGCGTCACTTTGCCTGAACTAATGACTCCCAGAAAGAAAGAAAGAAAGAAAGAAAGAAAGAAAGAAAGAAAGAAAGAAAGAAAGAAAGAAAGAAAGAAAGAAAGAAAGAAAGAAAGAAAGAAAGAAAGAAAGAAAGAAAGAAAGAAAGAAAGAAAGAAAGAAAGAAAGAAAGAAAGAAAGAAAGAAAGAAAGAAAGAAAGAAAGAATACAGCTCATACCACTGTTGGAAAGATTCAGCAGTTTTGAAACCATGACTTTTTTAAACAATGGTAACTGGTGCATGATCAACCACAGTTGTGTATTCGAGTGGGTGTGAGTGTTTTCTTAATAGTATTTTTTAGTATATGTTTTGCAACATGGTAAATCATTTGACCTATATACAATGTTTTGAATATTATATTTTTGAGGTGAGAATTTTGGGGCTCGTTATATATACAGTTTTTTACCATGTATAATGCGCAAAATTTTACTAATTTATTGTCCTAAAATCTGGGGTGCGCATTATACATGGGTACAGAAAAAAAAAAAAAAAATTTTTTTTTTTGTTAATCTGGAGATGATACGGAGGCCGCCATTACAGAAGCGCTTTCTTCCCTGCTGTTCACTTCAAACACGCTCCATACGAACACAATGCTCTCGTATCAGACACTTGCTCGGTCACCTGCTCGTTTGCTTTCACAATGTACCCTACACAAATCTGAAACATTTCTTCGCTATCGAGTTTGCTAGCGCATGCGCAGTGATAATGACCGGCAGAATAACATCCAGTTGTTCCCAAAGATGATATTTTTTCTGAAATAATTTTACGTTTACGGACTTAAGTAGGAGTCCAAATTTGGGTGCGTATTATACATGGGTACAGGCTTTTTTCCAGCATCAACATGCCATTTTTAGGGTGCGTATTATACATGGGGGCGCATTATACATGGAAAAAAACGGTAATCTACAGCCTGTCACAACAGCTCCATTAATGATCTATAGTTCTTTTACCTTCCACTGTTCTCTGCCATTAAGTATTCTTTTTGCATCTTTTTCATTAGATCACCAAATGATTTCCGAGCGCGGCACCGCTGCTGCTCACTGCTCCCCTCTCCCCCAGGGGATGGATCAAAATCAAATAGGGATGGGTTAAATGCAGAGGACAAGTCTCACCACACCCAGATGTGTGTGTGACGATCATTGGGACTTTAACTTTAACTTTTCCATTGTTACAGGCATGATATTATTTGGAAAAAAGTATCAATGACTAAACAGCATCTCCCCGGATGGCAGAGGAACAAGAATCTCCGCTAAAATTCAAAACAATGAAACAAGAGAGAGGACTAAAAAAACATACTAGATTCCAATCACCCCTCCGTGAGTCGTCACCTTATCGTGGTGGCGGGGTTTGCCTGCCCCTATGATCCTAGGAGCCAAGTTGTCTGGGACTTCATGCCCTTGGTAGGGTCACCCATGGCAAAAGGGTCCTAGGTGAGGGGCCAGACAAAGCACGGCTCAGAAGACCCCTTATGATGAATAAAATATATGGACCTAGTTTTGCCTCGCCCGGACGCAGGTCACCAGGGCCCCCCTCTGGGGCCAGGCCTGGAGGTGGGGCTCGAAGGCGAGCGCCTGGTGGCTGGGCCTTCGCCAATGGGGCCCGGCCGGGCACAGCCCAAAATGAAAACGTGGGTCCCCCTTCCCATGGGCTGACCACCTGTAGGATGGGCTAAAGGGGTCGGGTGCAAACAAAGCTGGGCGGCGGCCAAAGGCAGGCACCTTGGCGGTCTGATCCCCGGCTGCAGAAGCTGGCTCTTGGGACATGGAATGTCCCCTCTGTTAGGGTGGTGCTCACTAACTTATTTTGCAAGAACCACACGGGAGACACGTAAGTCCTTTTAGACACCTGCAGGTGGAGAGTCCATTCGTCGCAGTGCTTACAGCGATGGTCGAAGGAGGTCTGACTCAGGCCTCATCAGGTGCATATTTATTGAGAGAAATAGAGTGGGGTTGAAAGTGGGGGTATGGGAAGACAGGATGGGGTGAAGCCCCTGGCCTGCTGATTAAAGGATAGCAGGGGGTCTTTTACGACGATGTGTAAACAAAGCAACATTGATTGCTTCCTCTGCTAGTCAATCAGTTGAAAAGATCTTAGCACTTTGTTCTACTACTTTTCTTAAGACAGGACAAGCTAGGTAAATTATTACAGGTTACATTCCAACATAATCATACGATGAGGATATTCTGTAAACCCTAACAACCTCTCTGGCTGGAAAAGAGCCTGAGCTGGTGTGTGAGGCAGAAAAGTTCAGACTAGACATAGTCTGACTTGCCTCCACACATAGTTTGGGCTCTGGTACAAGCCCTCTCGAGAGGGGCTGGACTCTCTTCCACTTTGGAGTTGGCCACGGTGAGAGGCGCCGAACAGGTGTGGGCATACTTATTGCCCCCTGGCTGGGTGCCTGCACATTGGGGTTCACCCCGGTGAACGAGAGGGTAGCCTCCCTCCGCCTTCGGGTGGTGGGACAGGACCTGACTGTTGTTTGTGCCTATGCACCGAACAGCAACTCAGAGTACCCACCCTTTTTGGGGTCCTTAGAAGAAGTGCTGGAGAGCGCTTCTTCTGGGGACTCTATCGTTCTACTGGGTGACTTCAATGCTCACGTGGGCAATGACAGTGAGACCTGGAACGGCGTGTCAATTATCCTCACTCGCACCGCTCCCTAGCTACAGCAGACGGAACCTGAGTGTAACACACCCCTTCCTCCTCACGCGCTAAGTGTGGTTGATACGTACTGTGGGTGTTAGGGTTTGCAGAATATCTTCATTGTATGATTATGTTGGAATGTAACCTGTAATAACTTACCTAGCTTGTCCTGTCATAACAAAAGTAGTAGACCAAAGTGCTAAGATCTTTTCAACTGATTGAATAGCTGCAGAGGAAGCAATCAAAGTTGCTTTGTTTACACAAAGTCGTAAAGGCCCCCTGCTATGCTTTGATCAGCAGGGAAGCGGCTTCACCCCATCCTGTGTTCCCACACCTCCACTTTCAACCCCACTCTGTTTCTCTCAATAGATATGCACCTGATGAGGCCTGAGTCAGATCCCATTCGACCATCGCTGTAAGCACAGCGACGAATGAACTCTCCATCTGCAGGTGTCTAAAACGACTAACTTGTCTCCAGTGTGGTTCTTGCAAAATAAGTTAGAGTGAGCACCACCCTAACAGTGGGGGCGGGTGTTAATTCATATAAACCAGTGGTTCCCAAAGTGGGCGGTACCGCCCCCCTGGGGGCGGTGGAAAGCTCTGGGGGGGCGGTGAGGAAGAAAGGGGCGGTAGGGGGGCGGTAGGGGGGCGGTAGGGGGGCGGCAGTCGATTTGTACACAACACGCACGGCGCTTGCCCAGTCAGATACGACAGCATAGCTACAAAAGCAAAAGCTCAGGTTTGTAATTTCAAGCTTGTAATGTTCAGAATTTTATCTTATAATAAAAACCGCATTCTGGCGGTCAACATCATCTTGAGTTCAAGTCAACATGAAATTGGGGACTCGCCAGAACGCGCCGTGTTGTGTTGTGTTGAGCTGGTTAGGGCAATGGTCCCCAACCACCGGGCCGCGGCCCGGTACCGGTCCGTGGGTCACTTGGTACCGGGCCGCCAAGCCGCACAGAATTTTTTTTTTATCGACGATCAATTAATTCAGGTCAAGACGCTCGTCCCGGTCACGTGACATGTTTCCCCAGTCGAGCCCGCAAAGCTAATATGTGGCGACAGGCTAACTAACCAGGCAGTGAAGCATTCAAAACTGCTTCAACACATGGAGACCAAGCATCCTGCAATAAAAGACAAACCTTAAATCACTTCGGGTGTCATTGTCTCCGATTACGTCTAGATGGGACCGGCTCGTTTCTGAGAAACAAACTCAGTGCTCCCACTAATTCAACGTAATGGTAATGATATTATAAATGTATTATTTATTTATTTATATAAATGTATTATTTATTTATATAAATGCCGGTCCGCGAAAATATTTCTGACATGTAACCGGTCCGTGGCGCAAAAAAGGTTGGGGACCACTGCCTTAGATCACGTCCGCCACCATTTTCTGTGAATAAATGGAAGAAAATGAATACATGAGAGCGTAAACTTGCTTTTCATACCTTCAATGTTGTCATTTTTGTCTTTAAGTAGGCCTATTTATGAAATGCGATAAAATGCTGTATTTTACATGGTTTTATTTTTTTGTTCCAGAATAAAGTATGGCCTTGGTACAGCAAACAAAAAAGAAGTGTCGGCAATATAGTGTGGAATATCTGAAATATGGATTTGTCGCAGCACCACAGCAACCAATGTGTCTACTGTGTGATAGAGTGTTTTCAAATGAAGCTATGAAACCTTCGAGGCTTTTGGAACATTTGAAGAAAATGCACTCTGATAAAGCAGACAAAAACTTGGCATATTTTCAGTCACTCCGAGACAATGTTCAGAAACGGAAAACCATCGGAAATATGTTTGACAGCATTTCACAACAATCTACTGACGGTTTGCGAGCGTCATACAACATCTCTTTGCTGATTGCTAGATCTGGTAAGCCTCATACAATTGGAGAAGAGCTTATTCTACCAGCAGTAAGAGAGGTTCTACACACAGTTCTACACAAGTCACCTGACCAAATTATAAAAGCTATTCCTCTCAGTGATAACTCTGTTCAGAGAAGAATAGATGAAATGGCTGAAAATATTGAAGAAACATTGTGCAACATGCTTAGGACAACAGAATTTAGTTTACAGTTAGATGAGTCCACTCTGCCAGGCAATGAATCTGCTTCTTGCTTATGTTCGTTTCGTCAAAGATGAAAGCTTGGTTCAAGAGCTGTTATTTGCAAGACAGCTTGAAACAGACACAAAAGGGGAGTCAGTATTTCGTGTCGTTGATGATTTTTTCAAAGAGAAAGACATCCCACTTTCTAACATTCTTGCTTGTGCAACAGATGGGGCACCATCAATGGTAGGTCGTCATCGTGGCTTCATTAGTTTCTTGAAAAAAGCTGTACCTGGAGTACTTACAGTGCACTGTGTAATCCACAGGCAGCATCTGGTCGCAAAAAACCTGAGTGGTAGACTACACAAATCAATGAGTACTGTTATCACAGCAATAAATAAAATCAAGGCACATGCCCTCAATTCCCGACTGTTTCGACAGCTGTGCACTGATAATGATGAAGAGTTTGAACGTTTAGTGTTGCACACAGAAGTTAGATGGCTGTCAAAGGGAAACTGCCTGAGACGTTTCTATTCACTGTTTGATACAGTTGTTGAATTCTTCCAAGACTCCAATTCTGTTCTGTGTGATGAACTAAGAAACATGAAGCATGACATTGCTTATTTGGCAGATATATTCGCAAAGTTCAATGAAGTTAATTTGCAGCTGCAGGGAAATGAGGCTAACCTAATTAAAGTCAAATCAGCTATCTCCACCTTCCTGGCCAAGTTACAGTTATTCAAACGAAACATCGCTCGCCATGCACTCTACCAGTTCCCAAGCCTCTCTGAATTGGATAAGGAAAAAGGCATACCAGACGATGACCTTGAAGTGTATTGTACACACCTGGATGAACTGCACAGAGACATGTCTGAGAGATTTGAGGACATTTTATTGCTTGAAATACCAGACTGGGTGATCAATCCATTCCTAAATGTCGACGGTGAAGAAACTGGAGTGGCAGAGGAAGAACTGATTTCAATTCAAAATGACATTGAGCTAAGGCCAAAGTTCAAAAAGTCCTATCAAGATTTTTGGTTACAAAAAAAAATCTCTGACTGCTATCAAGTGCTGTGGAACAAGGTCAAGATCTACTTCATTGCCTTCCCAACATCATATTTAGTAGAACGGGGCTTCAGTGCAGTCACCTTGCTTCTTTCCAAGCAAAGAAACCGACTGAAAATTACTGACCGCGGGGATCTACGACTTCTTCTTAGTCAGTTCCAGCCTGATGTTGAGAAGCTTATGTCCCTGCACCAAGCACATCCATCCCATTAATATTACGTGTGAGACAATGAAGGTTACTGGTTGAATGTTTATTTACAGTTCTATGTTGCTGAAACCGTTAAAACTGCTAAAAAATTAAATTTGTTTACTAAATACTAAATTGGGTTTTATTTGTGAAATACACATTTGTTTTTAACCTTTTGGGGGGGGGTAGGAGGGGGGCGCTAGGAATTCACTGGGGAGCCAAAGGGGGCGCCAGCCTGCAAAAGTTTGGGAACCACTGATATAAATGAATTATTTATTTATATAAAGGCCGGTCTGGGAAAATATTTCTGACACGTAACCGGTCTGTGGCGCAAAAAATTGTTGGGGACCACTGATCTAGAGCAGTGGTTCTTAACCTTGGTTCGATCGAACCGTAGGAGTTCAGCGAGTCGGTCTCGGGTTCAACAGAGCCTCCACTGTGAAGGTCCGAACACACCTGATTTATCGTGTAAATCCGTGATAACGCATATCTGAACAGCTCTCGCAAAGGCACACTGATTTGCAATTATGTAATTTGTTGTGAGTTCATGCATTGTGTTGGTTTTGTTCTTTGAACAAGGTGATGATCATGCGTGGCTCATTTTGTGCACCAGTAAAAACATGTATGTCTTGAATCTGAATGTATTTTTTTTTTTGCTAAAGAGGGGTTCAGTGAATGCCCATATAAAACTGGTGGGGCTCGGTACCTCAAACAAGGTTAAGAAACACTGATCTAGAGTACCGTTTTTTTCCGTGTATAGTGCGCCCCCATGTATAGTACGCACCCTAAGAATGGCATGCTGATGCTGGAAAAAAGCTTGTACCCATGTATAATACGCACCCAATTTTTATGATTTTTTTTTATTATTTTTTTAATTTATTTATTTTTTATTTTTTTTTTAAGTCCCAATGATCGTCACACACGCAGGGAGGCAATGGGTCCCATTTTTATAGTCTTTGGTATGGTCTTAACTAGGCTGGATGGAATTTCTTTTGTTGGCGATGATTTCTCCGACTGCTCGTAAGCGCACCACCGCGCTCCGTGCGCGCACGGGAAAGAGGCGGCTCTGTATGGGAGAGACGTTGAAGAGGAATAAAAACACCCTTGGAAACCAAAACTTGCCCCTCGTCGTGATGTTTCGGATTTGTGTAGGGTACATTGTGACAGACAGCAAACTAGCAGGTGATCGAGCGAGCGTCTGATACAAGAGCATTGCGGTCGTATGGAGCATGTTTGAAATGAACAGCAGAGACGAAAGGAACAAGGCAAAGTGTTGTGAAATAAAATATTACCTGTAATACGCATTTTGTTATTTGCTGATTGAAACTGCTAATTAAACTGTGAATTGAAACTAATAGGAAGAAAACATATCTTGCTCTTTATATAGCTGACGTGTCTTGCGCATACGTTCTGCGCATCTGTAATGGCGGCCTCCGTATGACGTCCGGTCCGCGATGGAGATTAAAAACAAACAATATTTGACAATAACACACCATCAAGGATTGCACCATCGCATCAAACGATGTGTCGTCAATTATGGATTTTTTTTTACTAAGTGTGTTGGGCACGATGGCTGAATGCGATGTGCGATTGACAACAAACAAGAAGAAAGGTGAGTTTTATTTCGGGGGGAGATTTGTCATGTCTCGTCCCCAGTTTTGCTATGTGTCTAGGTTGCCATAGTTTCTGTTCGCGTCGCCCCTCTCTTCCTGTGTCACCTCAATCGATGTAACGTGTTTTGTATTTAAGTCCTGTCTGCCCCTCGCTCACCGTTAGATCATTGCATGTGTTACTGTCATTCTGTTCCTGTCTTTGGTACTGTCACCCTGTCTTTTTGTTCCACGACTTTGTCGGTCAGTCCTGTTGTTGGTTTTGTTGTACCATGACTTTCTTTAAAAAAAAAAAAAAATTTAAAAAAAAATAATTAATTTTTTTTTTTTTGTACCCATGTATAATACGCACCCCAGATTTTAGGACAATAAATTAGTTAAATTTCGCGCACTATACACGGAAAAAAACGGTATAAGCATTTGTACTGTACACACTCCACATGGACGCCCAATCATTAGCAGTAACATTATAAGAAATTAGAATAAAAACGGAAGGCAGCGTATCAAGTTACTGTGAGAGATCGGACAGTACAGCCAAATGCAAGGTGAAGCAGACTTCATTGTAGAGGGAAAGGGAAATGGTGGAGGGGTGAAGCGGCACACGGCGAGGCTGCGCTCGTCGGGTGTGGATAGCCGGATGGCAAGCCAGGGGAAGGAGCTGGCGGCTGGACTTCGCGCTGACGAGGACTGGACGTGGCGGACGGGTGATCTCCAAGGAGAGCAACTGCGGACTGACAAGGTAGCAATGGACAGACAGGAACAGGATTGAATCATACAGAAACGGGGAGTCAATCTTCCAAGGACTGGTGTGCACGGAGACATCACGAGACAAGCTGACAAGGATTGTCACGCTGGCCGCGCTAATATAGTGCTCCCAATGACAGTGATCCTGGTGAGTGGGAGGCGTGGCTGAATGACACTGGCGCGTGACACAGTCTTGCATTTTATTTATGATGTTTCTTTCCACAGACTATACAATGACAAGTCAAATAACATCTTATTGTACATAATAATAATAATAATAATAGTAATGATAATAAAAAATAATTGCAATACAAAAACAACTTAAATAGGCAGAATGTCGATCACAGATTAGTCTTGATTCAATGTTTTGGACTCAACATGCATTCAATATATAAAAATAGACCTTTGGTTGAATGTATTTACATTTTTAATATAAATATAAGTTAAAAATGTATTTTTGAAATACAAAGATAAATACAGCCGGATAATGTACATTGTGTACCATCCAACGTTTAATCTTTTGGGGGGGATAATTAGCATTAAAATAGCAATAACTACATTAGAAATGTTACTTGACAATTACACATCTCTTGTCATTTTACACTCTTTTCATTTGTCAACCACTCTCCGCCAATTTTTAGTCGGAAGGAGTAACTACGTGGTAACTACATAGATATAAATAATAAACAGGAGTCTAGCTCTGTCGGACATCCTGGAGAAGTTTATTGATCTCAGCCACCAACTCACTGGCATCCACAAGCTCCTGGCGGCTGTCAGTGCGTTTTCCGTGTAGGTGGCTCAGTAAAGTCTCAAAATCGTCCTCTTCATAGTTTTCTGGAATTTCCTCCATAGCAGGAAGCCACTTGGATGATGGGCCAGGAAGGGCCACCGTTATTGGCACAGGAGCCTGAGAATGTTGCATCATAGTGGGGCTGACTCTTGCTGTGAGCAAGGCGCAGCTGTGTGATTTGAGGTTGTTGCTATCCTGCAGGCTGTTTTTCAGTGCCTGTGAGTTATTGTGAATGTTGCTCTGACTGCTGAGCTTGGTGCTGGGTTTCAGAGTGTGGTAGCTGCCTTCCTGATGGTGACCAGATGAACTAATGCCACTTCCTGGATTCTGGAAATGAGTATTGGCAGCCCAGGCTGCCACATTCTGTTGGTGGACAGAGGGGTTGGCCTTGCTTGGAAGATGACTCCTCCTCCGATCTAAAGACCCAGTCATTGGTACGCCAATACCACTGAGGCTAGTCTCCTTCTGGTTCTCATTCACTTGGATAAATGAATCTAAACCCTGGGGAAGCAGGCGCTGGAAAACACTGCTCATTTCCAAAAGGAACGAAGAAGTTCCACCAAGGTCTTCATCTCTGGTCTCATCCCCACCATCATCTTCAACTTCCTCTTCCCCAGTGCTCTCTCTGCGCGGATGTTTTCCAAATGTAGAGAAGCTTTGGTTCCGGCCAGATCCATTTTCGATGCACGGTTGAAGAGTCTTGTCCAGGGACTGGTCAGTGGATTGGCAGACTTCCTCCCCTGGAATGTAGAGATTGCTTCGGTAGTCAGAGGAGGATGATGCTGGGGACGCATGTGGGGGCATCCAGCACTGATCTGAATGTCCTAGTACGCGACATTCCTCAGTGCAGAGCCTCATAGCTGGGAGGGGGGAAAAAAGTGGGAAATAATTGTAAGAAATCAGGAGACATAGTCTAAATATACATAGTACTGTATGTGCATATATAATAATGTATGTTTTGACTTTTATTTCATGAACTAAATCTTAGTGGCTCATATTTTTGTTAAAAAAAACAAACAAAACCTCTAACGTGATTTTTCTAAAACTGAATTGTCAAAGCATAAAAGAAAAATAGCAATCTATCTAAAGACATGCTCAATGCATGTACAATATTTAGTATATATATGAATTGTAGGAGGCGGCTCGGTGGCGCACTTGGGTAGCACGTCCGCCTCACAGTTAGGAGGGTGCGGGTTCGATTCCACCTCCGGCCTTCCCTGTGTGGAGTTTGCATGTTCTCCCCGGGCCCGCGTGGGTTTTCTCCGGGCACTCCGGTTTCCTCCCACATCCCCAAAACATGTTTGGTAGGCCGATTGAACACTCCAAATTGTCCCTAGGTGTGAGTGCGAGTGCAAATGGTTGTTTGTCTCTGTGTGCCCTGCGATTGGCTGGCAACCGGTTCAGGGTGTCCCCCGCCTACTGCCCGATGACGGCTGGGATAGGCTCCAGCACGCCCGCGACCCCAGTGGGGACTAAGCGGTACAGAAAATGGATGGATGGATGAATTGTAGGTTGCACCTTGTTCGGATTTAAATTTCATATTTACTGTATGATTTCATATCTGTGTATATTTTCAGGTTCTGATTGAAACTTAATTAAATTAATTGGAAAAATGGCGACTAATAGCAGTCAAGGCTATAAAATGAAAAAAACATTTTAGAGACTAAGAATCTAGCATCAACCTTTTAAGAGAGCATTCAGCAAAGCTATCAATGCCGATTAGCCATTCAAAACAACTCCCTTAATAGTGTTTCACTTTCAAGTTGCTCTTTTCAATAATACATTTAACAGAATATCAGTAGAATATATGAAATGAATCAAATACGCAATGTTAAAGCTTTCATTAAAGGACTGCTCTTCTCACATCTGCCATTGAGGGATTTCATTATTTGCTCATTAACATGAAAGACACATTTATTATGCATCTTAGAGCAGAAAAGCCCATACTGCATTGGGAAGGCAAGCCACTGCTTAGATCTAATAAAAAGCTCATATGAAAATTTCAATCTAAAATATTTAGGGGTTAAAATGAATTAATCTAACATGATCATACAATCCTACTGCATAGGAATGTTAATTCATATCTCGAAGCTGGGGCTTTTGCCTTGATAAATTTGTAACCATACTTTCATTAAATCTTATTGGGGTACACAGTATTGTTTTAATCTTTAATCTAAAAGAAAAGGCTTTTCCAGCCTGCCACTCTTTGATTCCAGCACTCCAGATACAATTGTATAATTTCCTTTAAATGCAATAAGAATAATTTATGGACATAATAAAAAGCACATTATTGAAATGAAATGCAAGACTGACACTGTAAAAAAAAAATTTTTATCCGAGACTATATATACACATGCCTGGTTCATTTATGTTTTCTGATTCAGCAATGACTTCAATTCAACAAATACCGTTTTTTCCCATGTATAATGCGCCCCCATGTATAATATGCACCCTAAAAATGGCATGTTGATGCTGGAAAAAAGCCTGTACCCATGTATAATACGCACCCATTTTTATTTTATTTTTAAAGTCCCAATGATCGTCACACACGCAGGGAGGCAATGGGTCTCATTTTTATAGTCTTTGGTATGGTCTTAAAGTGACGTGCGGACATGTGAAAAAGGCGGCTCTGTATGGGAGAGACGTTGAAGAGGAATAAAAACACCCTTGGAACAAATGCAGGCGCACTGTCCTGGCCACGGCTCCAGGCGCAGCTGGAAATGCAGCTCAAGCGGAGCAAGAGGGATCTTCCGCTTGTATGCAAAACTTGTATCCAGGTTTAACAGACCTGCACCCTCCCCCATATAACAGAAAAAAAAGTCAGGGTCACATTACTAGAAGTCCTGTACAAACGAGAAGTCTGACCACTGCTGCTAGATTATCCCAAAATTTGGACAATGTTGATGTGTGCCCAATGATACAGGTGCCAAACCCTATTGTAGGGGAAGGCCAACCTCCACATACGTATGTTTTTCGGCCATGGACTTTGGAAGAGGCAAGAAAAGCAGTTGAAGGGGTTACCCCTGTTGCTGAAGACCCAGATAAATGGGCAGAAGACATGGCTGGAATCATACATTCCTATAGACTGAATGGGCATGAGGCAGGAGAAGCTGCAATGTCTTCTTTGGGGAAGGATTGGGCAAAGGTTAGAGGTCATTATACAGGTAGAAATAATCAAGGGCCCTTTCCCTATCCCGTTGAGGGAAATCAATTGGTAGGGGAGTATGCAGCACAATGGAATGATCTTGTGCAAAGAGTGAGAACTATATTTCGAAGACGAGCAAATTATGGTCATTTGGCAGGAATTAAACAGAAGCCTGGGGAAGATACTGATGATTTTCGATTAAGATTTGAAAAAGAATTCAGGGTGCATAGTGGCATCCCATTCGGTGATGCAGCTGAGAGGGCTTATCAGCAACAGCTTAAAAATGCGCTCCTTACAAATTTCCGCCCTGAAATCGGCAACTGGGTGAGGAAACATTTGGTGGAAGTAGATGTTGCAAGTGTGACAACAACTATCCAATGGGCCAGACATGCTGAAAAGGTGATCAAAAGAGGCAAAAGTTCTGATGTATTTCATCTAGGCAACGATGATGATGATGACCTAGATGAAGATTCAACAGTCTTCTTCCATGGGTCCCAGCGGGCCAGAGGAAGAGGTAGAGGCCAACAAGGTCGCAGGCCTCCATATAATTCAAAACCCCCATCAGGTTCTGACAACTGTTGGAACCGTGGGAAACGTGGACACTGGTCAAAAGAGTGTTGTCGTGCAAAACAGTACCAATCAAAGGGTGGAGGAAGGGGCAGAGGAAAAGCCAAATTTTCAACATGTCAAGCTTTCCCCCCCCCCCCCTTTTTGACCGCTCATGCTAATACAAAGACATTGTATGCTACACTTAATGGAAATTATTGTTCGGTTGTGTTGTAAGATTATACAAACTTCTATATGCAAGCTAAATCTGAGAGATTGAGTTCTTTGAATTTGAAAACAAGGAGAAAATTCTGATTAATTTGCAAGCAGTTTTTTTGTGTGTTGAGTTTTTTTGGGATTGGTGGATTGTTCTATCAGGAACCTTGAGTTGGAAATGGTATATGAATGTTGTGTGGAGAGCTTGGATGAATTGGGACCAATGTGATGGAAAGACTCCTTTTTGGAGACTGTGTGTGGATTGCAAACGGGCATTGATGACTGAATGCCCGACTGAAGGGAAAATACAGGTTGAATGGTTGAAGTTGTTGGAGACTGCTATGGACAAGTAGTTGAGCGACTTTGAAGGAAGAATGATTTTGAGTAAGTTAGTCTCTAGGAAGGAAAAAAAAAAAAGAAACAAATACAAACAAAGGAAAAATAAAGGTTGCTTTTGACAAGAGTTGCAAGGAACAGACGAAGAACAGTCCTTGACTCGGCATTTGCGTTTGGCGGTCGTCAATGTGGTTCCAAGACCTGCGTCTTGTGGTTTGTCATTTGTAACGTTTGGCTGTTGTGATCCTCCCAAACAGACATAAGTGATTTGGGCTTTTGTTGTTTGTTGTAATTCGTTTGTGGGAGGGCTGCAGAGGCTTGCTCCTTCGGTGTCTCACCTGTCCCTTCCTGCCTTCCATTGTCTCCACTGAGACTGGACTGTGGAGGGGGGAGTGTGGTATTGTGGTGTGAAAAGGGTGTAGGAACCGGCTCCTGTGGTGATTGATATTGTAATTTGATTGTGGGGGAGACTGATGTGGGTGTGGGGCTCTGGACTCTGCGGGTAACTGTTTGCTGGGTTGGCGCGGGTGGGGGACGACGGCATTGATTGTCCCAGTACTGGCCAGGCTGGGATAAATCAGTATGAAAATGCCGCCCCCCCCCCTCTTGCTTCCCTTGCTGTGGTCGTACCCACTCCAGGGGTGTGCTGAGTGCGTGGTGGCAAGTGATATTGAAGCAGGGTGATGCCTAGGGAAGGTGTGACAATAGTTGCACGAAGGATAAAAGGCACTGAGGAAAGAAAAAAAAAAGAAAAAGTACAACCAAAACGTCAAAAAAGAGGATGGCGTTTGCGCAGCGTTGTTTGTTGGTATTGTTTGTGAACTTTGTCTCTGCTGTTTTTGTGTTGTCTGTGTGTTGTGTTATGTGTTAAAAGGATGAAATTGGCTAATATAGGTGCACTAAAGAATTTATTTATCTGTAGTCTATCTGATTTGCACCGCAAAACAAAAACGATTTTGTAAAGATAGGAAGGAAAAATAAAAAAGCAAGCAATTTGTTTATGGGCAGAAACTGGTCCACGCTCCTTTAATGCCTAGCCTTGGTTAAACAAAATTTGAGAGATGGAAAGAACTTGCTTTCTGGAATTGAATGATGAACAATTATGAAATAACGACGTTTCAAAGCTAAATTTAAAATCTGAGAATAAGAGAGCGACTGAGTTAGTTAAAGTTAAGAAACTACAACAGTTAACTATTATATTACTTTACCAGCAGTTATTTTGTTGATTTTTTTTTTTTCTTCGATTGGTAGATTGGGTTGTCACGTTGAGGAAGGAATGGAAACGATACAAATGGGCAGCTGTATTGAGCCATGGTGTTGTCACGTGCCGTTGACACCTGGCTCAACAGGGGGGATGGAAGGGCAGTTCAGTCAGCTTTATACAACATGTGAATTTGATTCATATTCAAAACGTTTATAAAAAAAAAAAAAAGTAAAGCTTGTTTAACATGTGCTAAACACAATCCATAGGGTTATAATGCCTGGTCATAATAGATGCATTCTAAAAATGGATTGAATTGGCTTCAAAATAAACACTGACTGCCTTAACAGTGGCAAAAACGTTATGTAAAGAAATAATACCTTGTCAACAACTGCTGTAGATGTTAAAGGATGGAATCACTATCTCTAAAATGAATGTAGATAGTTTGTTTTAGGTGACTATAAGAGTAACTAGTAAAATAAACAATTGATTGCTAATGGAAAAACAAGCTGCATAGACAGGAAAAATAATGAATGTCATGTGTATGGGTTTACGACCGATTCTTTATGTTGTACCGTTGGCATTGATAAAAGATTGTGTGAAATCTGTCACGTCTACTGATTGTGAAATGTGCGACAGAGTGTTCTATATAATATCCGTTGAAACCCCCCCCCAAAAAAACCATTGCTTTTAGAGAATGTAGTCAACCAAAATTGTATATGTTAGAAAAATGTATATATATATGTTATCATGCGTTCTCTAATCAATGCCTTACTGCAATATTACTGCAATATATGCTTGCTGTTTGGCCTTGCTGTTTATATGATGTACCACAGAAGGACAGTTCCTTTCTAACAAAGACCACTTTGTTAGACAACATGCCTCATTGCTGTCCTGCACCCCAGATGAACCTCCAAGTGACCATTAAAGTCAGGGTTTTCCTAACTATCTTTATCGTAGGATTAGGTTGGAATGTATATAACCAGTAATAAATAACTTAGCTTGTTGCATCCTACACAATGTCGTAAAACTTCCCTTGCTATGTTTTAACTAGAGGTCAAAGGTTTTTTCTTTTGTATCCAGTCCACTCAAACTCCTCTTCCCAGATGTTCTTATCAGTATGTAAACACCTAGTGGTTGTTTGCTTACGAGACAAAGCCCACATGCCTTCCTCCTCCCCTTGGTGGCTCGTGTCTCACACTGTGGGTAGGGCAAATCCAAATAAAAAGAGTGGGAGTGCCTACAGATTTTTAGTGTGTGTAGAGATTGTCTCAAGCTATCTGTACTGCACTCCTCGCGAGAAAAGACTTAATATTCTGTCTCACTTGTGGTTTGTTTGCTGTTGCTCTTCTATTCACTTATTCAGTCAGCGAAATAAACCTGACAGAAATTGGGGGCTCGTTCCGGGATCTCAACACGCCCTGAACGGTTCCAGCGGGCTCTTCGACACAGGCGAAAATCCTCGGCCGAGGTAAACAAAAGCCCTTTGACGGGACTGTCTCGATCAGTCCGGCTGGACACCGGGAGGGTTGACGAGATCTTCCGAGGAAGAGAATCAGCAGACCGTGAGTAGGAATATTAATTCTACTAAATAGAAACAGTTAAATTCCGCAGGGGCGGATGTGGAGCCCCCTAGCTTTCAAGCTAGTTAAATTCTGCAGCAGGAGGGGCGGACTCCTCTGTTATTAAAAAAAACAAAACAAAAAAACCTTGAGAATTCTAGACCCTATCAAGTACAACTAGAAACAGTTAAATTCTGCAGGGGCGGATGTGGAGCCCCCTAACGTTTTATGTTAGTTAAATTCCGCAGCAGGAGGGGCAGACTCCTCTGTTCTTAAAAAAAAACGCGCGTGGTATGCTTGTGAACGGTTTGACTGAGAATGATCTCATTTGAGCGCTCCTCTATATAAACACACAAGATTGTAAACGGTGGCTTTGTGTGGGTGTAGAGACATCAACTCTTTCGGGGGAAGTGAAAGGAGACTTACCACAGATTGAATTTTTAACCACTGTCCTGTGAATAAAGTTGGTTTTAGGACACTGTTCAAACTACCAACTCCTAAATTTAGAAAAATAAACCATGGGAAACTTAAATAGTATTGTGTCGCGTACATGTATGTCTATCGTGTTATGTGTCTCGTCACCGTGGGATAGAGAAAAACGTAATTTCGGTCTCTTTGTGTGTTGTGACATGTGGAGAGATTGACAATAAAGCTGACTTTGACTTTGACTTTGACTTAGTAAGCGAAAGTCCCTACCCCGACATGAACTAAAATGCAAGGATTGGAAATTAATGAAATGGGTCGACCCAGAAAATGTAAAATATCTTGACAAATGGATAACCAATTACAACTTTGATGGCCAGCTGAGCTCAAAATCATTAAACGACCTAAAGCAATCAATTAAAGCCAAGTGTGGCGCGAATAAAAAGAATAAAGACGGGTATCATTTAATAGTACAATGGGAATTGGAAGCTGAGAAAAGAAAATGTGGACAATTGAAAGAAAAAAAAGAATAAGGGGAGTGAAGAAAAATCCAAAGAGAGCTTGTTGTTGCATAGGCAGGAAGATGATGAAACGACATCAGCGCGGCCTCGCTTGAGGGCCGTAGCTGAGGGTGTGATAGATAAAGATGAAAAGGATGATCAAATTACAAAGAAAGGCGTTGTGGGACGCCAAAGCGAACCATCCTTTCCGACTTTGTACCCCAAATTGTCAAGCGCAGATGATCCTCCAAAATATAGTGATTCTGCTCATGCCATGGTGACGCGAAGTCGCGTGAAGTCAGAAGCTCCCTCTCCCTCGGCCCCCGCGGCAAGCTGCGGCCCAGGCTACACGGGAGCGGAAGTAACTGACGCTTACCCAATGATTCAAGTAGCAAATCCTCATGATGACGGGGGACCCACAATTTTAGTATACAGAACATGGACACAAGCTGATGTAAAGTCAGCTACAGAAGGAATGGCATTACCTTCTGAAGACGTTGAACAATACTGCACCGAAATAATTCAACTCATTCCTTCCTATAACTTGAGAGGTGATGAGGTGCAGCAGGTTTTTATGGCAACCTTGACCAAAGATTGGGCCAGTGTCAAGGGCGGGTGGAATCCTTTTGATGACCAAGGCCGTCCATTAGAATATAATGGGGTGCCATTGAAAACTCAAATTGACCAACTATTAGGTAGGATCAAAATAAAATTTCAACGTAGAGCAAATTATACAGATATTGGCCGAACCAAACAAAAAGAGGATGAGTTGTTTGAAGATTATAGACACAGATTGGAGGTGTTCAAAGCCAATAGTGGTTTGGAGCCTGGAACTGATGTCTATAACCAACAACTCAAAAATGCTCTACATGCAAATTCACGACCAGCAATCCAAAACTAGGTTGCTAAACACATGATTACTTTCCCAACCTCTACATTGCGACAATTTATTGATCATGCTATACACGCTGAAAAGGTTGTCAATTTAAAAAAAGGGAAAAGAAAAAGGGAAAGTGGCCGCCATCTTTTTTGCAAATGATGATTCATCTGAGGTGTTTTATCAAAACAGAACCTTCGAACCACGCCAGAGAGGGCGCGGTCGTGAGAATTTCCGTGGCAGAGGCAGAGGAGGGTATAATCGTGGTGCGCTCGATTATGACCCAAACGGCCAGCCCGCCCAGGGTCAGTCAAAGCGATATGACTCCCGACCTCCTCTTTGTTGGTCATGTGGCAAAGAGGGCCATATAGCAAAATACTGTCCAAATCCCCATAAGGGTCAGGCTGATCCTCCTTTATGACTAACCGATGGTCAACAGAAAATTGAAAAGACTGTCCTGGCGACAGCTCCCCCTGCTTATGTAGATTTGAACATTCAGGACTTGTTGATGAACAATGTAGAGAAACCTTTGATAACTTTGATGGTAAATGGGACTCCCATAACGTTTTTGTGTGACTCAGGCGCGTGTGTGACCACATGTCGCGACATACCTGCTGATGTGCGAGAAGGAGGAAAGACTTTCTGGGTGAGAGCAGCAAATGGTGTGACAACTCCAGTACCCCAGTCTCGTCCAGTCTGGATACGGGACCCAGAAGGGGGAAGTTGTTGCATTCCCATTTTGCTGATGCCCAATTGCCCTGTTTATTTGCTAGGAAGAGATGCTCTCACTGCACTTAGTCTTTCCCTTGTGCCCATTAATGACAAAATCGTTGTCAAAAGGCGACATCAATTACAGATTTTTGGCCAGTTTAATTGCTATTATTTCTATTCATTGGATTTGACTGATGCAGAAGTTGTGCAGTTTGGAACCCCTCTTTTAGCCCAGGCAGGCACCCTGTTGCGCTGCCCTGAACAGGCGATGGACCCAACCAACCTGCACGTAACCATGTGGCATAAAAACACGCCTGGTCCTGATCACAACTACGAGAACATGCTTGAGGCTGTTACGCCTGCCTCCTTGAAGACATTTTTCCTCCTGCATGATGGTGAAAGCCGTGCCTGTGTTGTCATAGGGCACCTCCCTCTGAGGTGCAGAAATTGCTCATGTCTCCCACTCCGCTCCACATCTCATTGTTTCGGCCTTTTACGGCCACATGGCAGAGTTTGGGATTTATGGCCAGAGATGCACTGGCGGCTTCTGATTGGACTCAAGTTGGGCCTGACTCCTTTTACAGTCCTTCTACTAAGTTTTTTAAACAAAACATGAACCAGGTCCTGTCATTTGTTAGTGGAGTTCACGTTGACTCCTGTTCTGAGAAAGCATCCTCATTTTGACATTTTGTGCTGTCATCAGATGACGAGCAAAAAGGTGTTCTTAGTGCTTCTATGTGTTCCTATATGTTGTGCGTCATCCTTTTGTGCTGGTGTGTGTGTGCGTGTGCGCGCAGAGGATCCTCATGAATGGGTGTGTGTATGAGTGCGAGTGAGATGTGTGTCCTATGGAAGAAATCAGTAATGGAGAATGTTCTGGAGGCTGTTGAGCAATAATAGGGAAATTGAGAAGTGGACGATGATGTGTTTAAGTTGGTTGGAGAAACTAAGATGAGCAGTGTGTGGCAGTAGAGAAAATAAGACGTGTGTGGCAGACAGTGACTAGAATGGTGGCTTGATAGGACGAGAATGAGACAGCAAATGTTGTGTAGAAGACTGAAAGATGTTGAAGGTGAGCATGATGAAGGGGGCAACGGCAAAGTTGGCCTGCCCTTTGAGAAGGTGAAACTGATAAGCGTGCCTGCGCTCGCGCGTTGTCGCGGGGCGGGGCTGTCCGCGTGGGCCTTTGCTATGCTCGTGTGGGCGGTGGGCCGGCATCATGGTTGTTGCAGGAAATGGCCAGCCTGTGACCAATCAACATTGATGCTGCGCCCCCATCTCTCGCACGAGGGGTGCTGTGGCTGCAGGCGAAACAGGGGAAGTGTGAGTTTCTCAGAGAATGTTTGAATATTTGAAGCAGGGTGATGCTTAAGGAAGATGTGACAATATTTGCATGAAGGATAAAAGGCACTGATGAGAAAACAAAAGTATAACCAAAACGTCAAAACAGAGGATGACGTTTGCGCAGCGTTGTTTGTTTGTATTGTTTGTGAGCTGTGTCTCTGCTGTAAGTTTTTGTGTTGTCTGTGTGCTGTCAGTGTTATGTGTTAAAATTGGCTAATGTAGGTGCACAAAAGAATTTGCTAGATTGTAGTCTATATGATTTGCACCGCAAAAAAGAGCAATTTTGTGAAAAAAAGAAGAAAAGAAAGGCAAGCAATTTTCTTTGTGGGCAGAAACTGGTCCACACTGCATTAATGCCTAGCCCTGATGAAACAAAATTTGAAAAATGGAAAGAACTTGCTTTCTGGAATTGGATGAAGCAAAATTATTAAATAACATTACAAAGCTAAATTTAGAAGAAATAGTCGATTGGTTGTGTCAAGTCTACACAAGTTTTTACATTTGGGAATAAGAGAGTGATTGAGTTAGTTAAAGTTAAGAAACAACAACAATTGTCTATTATATTAATTTACTGGCGGTTATTTTGTTAGTTTTTATCTTTATCTTGATTGGTTTGACACCTGGGGGGAGGAAAGATTAGGATGTGGAACACGGGTTGAGACAACCAGTTACACACGCAAACCATGTGTGCACTGGGACACTGAGAAGCATTTTGAAAGGTATGTCAAAATTAAATGAAGATGAAATCATATGTAGTAATACAACGCTTTACTACATATGGATTCTCTAAATCGTACAATTGAGTAAAATAAAACATACTTTTTGACTTTTGTTCAAATTACTAAGATTCTTGTGATAAACGATGAGAAACTGATTGAAAAGAAACTACAAGAAACTACAACTAAGCTAGTTGTGGAAGCAGTCCAATTGCCACGACAAATAGCTATGTGCACGTGTGCAAGGCACGCACGAGACTGATAAGCTGTCAAGAGGTAACAAGCTTGCAGACGGAATCGCATAGCTGCAGTGCAAAAGACGCTTCAAATTTTATACACACAAGAAGCGGATTGAATGACTGAAACATTTTTAAAGATGTGCAGCGACAAAGTCCATAGATTGAAATTCAATCATGGACAAAGAGAGGGGCAAGAGTAGAGAATGGCATCTATAAATGACCAGAAGACAGACCTATCCTACCAAAGAACCTATACCAATTGGCAGCAATATTGAGCCATAGTGCGTGTCACATGGCTCAAGAGGAGGGATAGTGGGGCAGGTCAGTCAGCTTTATACAACATACGGATTTGATTCATATTCAAAACATTTTCAAAAAAATAAATAAAAAAATAAAAAAAAATAAAAAAAATTGTAGAGCTTGTTTAACATGTGCTAAACACAATCCACAGGTTTATAATGCCTGGTCATAATAGATGCATTCTCAAAATGGTTTGATTTGGTTTAAACAAAAACACTGAATGCCTTAACAGTGGCAAAAACCTTATGTAAAAAAAAAAAAAAATAATAATAATAATAATACCGAGATATGGGATTTTGAAAATTAATTCTCGTGACAGAACTGGTATAAAGTGTGAAAATGTGCATGGGAAAAATGGAAGATCATGGACAAAATGTTTAGACCTGGTCAAACTGTACATAATTATTACAAGTACTGTGGGTTTAACCCCGTATGAAAAATTGTTTGGGCGACAATATAGATTACCATGTTTTAAAACCAAGTGGGAAACTGAGGATGATTCAAATTTGGCATTTACATTTTATACTTATAATTAATATTTTAAAGGCAAAAAGAACAAAGCACGTTCTCATTAAGAGCATTGAAAACAAAACGCTGGTGTTCTTCCAAGGGGGAAGGGCCACATTGAATATTGATAATTACATCAACTGCCATTAAAATAGCAGAAAGGTCAGTTGAGGTAGTCCTTGCAAATTACAAAAGGGTAATTTCTTTTGAGGTAACGTTCAATCGGGAAAAAGTGACCCAAAGGGAGCCTTACTTAGAGAAATGCCGGGAACAAGAAAATGGAACAATGACGTTATTGCATGTAAGGTGGCTATCTTTGTTGCCACTTTGTTAACTTCAGCAATATGGTATTTGTGGGAACTAAGTCATAATGAGTAGGGGAGAGATGAGTGAACAATTTATACTGATCACTCAAAAAAAATGTTTTAATTATGCTGCATTATAGCAATTTAAAAGATCAATTTGACCTTTGCAGGATGATCTGCTGTGTCAGATCTGGACTGGCATGAGAGTATGATGTTTATATGTATACTTTGTCAACAACCGCTGTAGATGTTAACGAATGGGATGAATATATGTAAAGTGAATGTGGATAATTTGTTTCAGGTAACTAGTATAAGAATAAACTGCTAAACGAAACAATTGATTGCTAATGGCAAAACAAGCTGTAAAGACAATTGAATATGTCATGTGTATGGGTTTGCGACCATTGCTTTATGTTCTACCGTCACCATTGATCAATCACGTCGATTGGATTGTAAGATGTGTGACAGAGCATTCTATATAGTAATATCCATTGAAGAAAGAAAAAAGAAGCCATTGCTTTCAGAGAATGTAGTCAAGCTAAATTGTATATGTATCAACATCCCAAGATCTGAAAAAAGAAAAGAAAAAAAAGTTGGTAAAAACCAAAATATCTTTGAATTTGACAGCCGACGATGATCTGACCGAAATTGATGCAATTGGTGTTCCCGGAGGAGTGCCGGATAAGTGTAAGCTGGTGAATCAGATAGCTGGTTTTGAATCCACCCTGTGTTGGTGGTGTACTCTTAACAAAAATGTCGACAGGATCAACTACATCCATTACAACGTGCAGAGGCTTGGAAATTGGACCGAGGCAGGTTTCAGGGCGGTCCACTCCCAACTGGCCGCTACTTCCCTCATGGCTTTCCAGAACCGAATGGCCCTTGACATGCTACTCTCAAAAGAGGGTGGTGTCTGCGCCATGTTTGGTGAGCAATGCTGCACATTTATTCCAAATGGTACTGCAGCTGATGGAAGCCTATCCCAGGCCCTTGAGGGCCTGACGACCTTGAATGAGAAAATGAAGGAACACAGTGGAGTGAACACGGAGGTTTGGAACGACTGGCTAAACGTGTTCGGACAGTACCGTACCCTGGTTTCCTCGGTCCTAGTCTCCCTTGCCGTTTTTTCTGCTGTTTTGACCTTGTGTGGATGTTGTTGTATTCCGTGTCTACGGTCTCTAATTAACAGGTTAATTACAACTGCTATCTCTCCAGCAGCTGAGACTTTTCCGTTGCTCCAAGGGGAAGACTTTGCGACGGACGAGGGTTGTCGCTCTGGCGACGGCCCCATCTGTGAAGCTCCTGTGATAAACCTGTCCGATTTGTTTCCCGACTCTGACATTGATTATTAAGGTTCGATCTCCTCCCGGGTTTAAATTTGTTCTCATGAATTGTGATCCTACGGCTGAAGATCTTTTTGAAATGGCCGCTTTTAGGTGATAAGATGGTCTCTGAGAACTTATGATAAACAGAAGGGGATTGTTAGAAAAATTTATATATATATGTTATCATGCGTTCTCTAATCAATGCCTTACTGCAATATTACTGCAATATATGCTTGCTGTTTGGCCTTGCTGTTTTTATGATGTACCACAGAAGGACAGTTTAACAAAGACCACTTTGTTAGACAACATGCATCATTGCTGTCCTGCACCCCAGATGAACCTCCAAGTGACCATTAAAGTCAGGGTTTTCCTAACTATCTTTATCGTAGGATTAGGTTGGAATGTATATAACCAGTAATAAATAACTTAGCTTGTTGCATCCTACACAATGTTGTAAAACTTCCCTTGCTATGTTTTAACTAGAGGTCAAAGGTTTTTTCTTTTGTATCCAGTCCACTCAAACTCCTCTTCCCAGATGTTCTTATCAGTATGTAAAGACCTAGTAGTTTTTTGCTTACGAGACAAAGCCCACATGCCTTCCTCCTCCCCTTGGTGGCTCGTGTCTCACACTGTGGGTAGGGCAAATCCAACTAAAAAGAGCGGGAGTGCCTACAGATTTTTAGTGTGTGTAGAGATTGTCTCAAGCTATCTGTACTGCACTCCTCGCGAGAAAAGACTTAATATTCTGTCTCACTTGTGGTTTGTTTGCTGTTGCTCTTCTATTCACTTATTCAGTCAGCGAAATAAACCTGACAGTATATGTACCGACATGCCAAGTCCTGGGAAAAAGCTGGAAAAAACAAAAACACAATATCTTTAAATTTGAGAGGCGGCGATGATCTGACTGAAATTGATGCAATTAGAGACCCCAGAGGAGTTCCTGATTAATAAGAATTAATTGACCAAATTGCAGCGGGATGGGAGCCCTCCATTTGCTGCTGGTGGACGATGAACAAGAACGTTGACAGGATGAATTACATCCATTGCAACATGCAGAAATTGGGCAAACGGACACAAGCGGGACTTGAGGCAGTGCACGAACAGCTAGCCAAGCCTTCCCTAATGTCAATCCAGAACCGCAATGCTCTTGTTATGTTGTTGTCTGGGAAAGAAAGGGTCTGCGCAATGTTCAGGGAACAATGCTGCACCTTCATCCAGAATGACACCGCCCCTGATGGGAGCCTGACGAAGGTGATTGCAAGCTTGCAATCCCTTAACACGAGGATGAAAGATAACGATGATGATGATGCAATTTTTGCACTTGAGTTTACAGGCTTTTTCCCAGATCTGTGTTTCCGAATGATGATGTTGCAACATTTATCCTTTTTGGTGGAAATATTTGTGCGCATACTTGTGATCCGACAACTGAAAATCGAGAGAAGTGGTTGTTTTTGGTGATGTAAAAATTGAGCAAATATGTGATAAACAGGAGGGAAATGTTGGAATAATTTAAGTAAAGCCTTGTCATTTACAAGTTTATGGCTTTCCTTTTATCTAGGTTCTTTCTCTTTAGTGACAGGGATGTCTTTTGATCCCTGTCAGCCATATGTATCCTTTAGGGGTGTAAATCGCGGGTTTTGTCACGATACGATATAATATCGATATAAAGAACTACGATACGATATTTGCCGATATCTTAAAGCCTCCTGCAATTCATTCACGATATATCGCGATATAGTGCTCTACGATCGATTTTTTTTTTCTTAATAAAAAATATAGAACAATATCCTGATTTATAACAATTCATACGCAAAATCAACAAGGTACTGCAAACTCTTTATTTAGGAAATTACAAGAGTATTGTAGTATACAAATTGCTTACTTTAACACTGAACTTTGATGTCGTGTTTTTTCTTTAAATGTGCGGCGAGATTTGTGCTCCCTGAATATTTGATCACCGCATGGCAGGATTTACAAACTGCACGTGTCTTGTCCGTTGAGCCATCTTTTCTTTGGAATCCAAAGTGCTTCCAAACGAATGACTTGAAGCCTAAAGGGGAGCAAATTTCCTCGTCTTTTTGGACACTAGCCATAGCACCAGCCCAGGAGCCGCGTACTAGTTGTCGCCTCCCCTTTCACGTGCGTGCTCTGCTCACAACACAACAACGCCGGGCGCACTGCTCCCGGAAAGAGGAAGCAAGCAACAATGAACTGGATTTCAAAATAAAGTCGCGTCTAATGTTCGAGGTCAAACACGGCGATATAAATCGATGTTTACCTTTAGCATCGATGCCAATAAATCGTAGAGCATTATATCGATTAGTCGATGTGTATCGATGTATCGTTACACCCCTAGTATCCTTCCTGTCCTTATGTTATCTGTGTGTTTTTGTTCCTGTAAGAGGCCTTCACTAACAATGAGCAGAGCTTATTTGCATCGGCGAAATGTTCTTATTTGGTTGAAAGAAACTTTATACCTTTTAGTTAACTGTAGGTTTAGTTCATAGATTGTTGTTGATCAGAACTGTTTTTCTTTGTTAAGTGTTAAACACAGTTTGAAGTAGTTGCGTACAAGTTATCCCATATTTACTCAATGTTTGTTCAAGTGTTTAGGACAAGTCACTCATTGTTATTGCGTGTTAATTTACTAAGTAGATAAAGTCTAGCAAAGGTCTAGTTGCATTGTTCCACAGGAAAGCGGCAATTGAAGTTATCTGATCTCACTTGCGGACGACTCGGCCAACAACTGGAGAAGAACAGATGGACAAACTCTGCGGGGGTCACGGGCCGACAATGAAGTGCTAATTCACACCACACTACATTCCTTAGCTAATCAACGTTGCTACAGACACAATCTTCCCTCCCTTTGGTGTAGCAACACCTCTGTAACCAGGGCAACCAAAACAGTGATAAAAGGAGCAGAAGAAACATCTCAAATGACTAATGCAAAGGTTGCAGAAAAGGTGCTGTTTTTTGCTGTTTTCCGGACGTACTGCTGTTCTTTCGGTGGCGGATCCAGATCGGGATTTGCTCAAGAAACTACTGCGGATACGGAAGCAAAGACCGAGGTCCAGATCACCCCAACGTTCTGGCTGAAGGTCCCAAGAAGGAGGGGGACGCAGCCTGCGTCGACTGGACCCTATAAATTGGTGGAGCGCATCTCACGTGCCGTCCAGCTGGCCGGCAAAGGAGATACGTGGTATCATCTGTCCCAGTGCGCCCCAGTGAAGGGTTCCTGCAAGGAACCAGATCCGCCATCGACAGCGTCCCCGCCCCCAGTACAAACAGAGGCAGAATAATCCTCTTCCCCCTTGGTGGCCAGGTAGTCCACCCTGAGCCACTGAAGACAACGACCGCGCAGCAGATGTTTCCAAGTTCTCCCCGGACGGAGCAGAGCTGCGAAGGGGGTGAGAATCGTGCTCACCCTCCACCAGTGGGCGTGCCAAGCACCCAACGGCTGAACAATCACGAGCAATTTTCATCTCGAACTGTTGTTATTGATAACATTCTGGTCGCCTAAGGCAGAGGGACCGTGTGAGGCTTTTCCTGCAAAATAACATCTAGCCGCAGGTTTTTAACTCACACAAAATTTGGACTGGAGTATTGAGGAAAAACCTCATCTTCACTGGAAGTTATTGCTTTCATTGTATTTTCTTACTTATGTTTGACTGATTGAGGTTGACATAATCATATGATAAAACAGGAGGGATATGTTAGGGTTTACAGAATATCTTTATCGTATGATTATGTTGGGATGTAACCTGTAATAATTTAACCAGCTTGTCCTGTCTTAACAAAACAAAAACAGTAGACCAAAGTGCTAAGATCATTTAAACTTATTGACTAGCTGCAGAGGAAGCAATCAAAGTTGCTTTGTTTACAGAACGTCGTAAAAGGTCCCCTGCTATGCTTTGATCAGCAGGGGACCGACTTCACCTCATCCTGTGTTCCCACACCCCCACTTTCAACCCCACTCTGTTTCTCTCAATAAATGTACGCCTGAAAAGGCCTGAGTCAGACCTCCATTTGACCATCGCTGTAAGCACAGCTATGAATGGACTCTCCGCCTGCAGGTGTTTAAAATGACTTGCTTGACTCCTGTGTGGTTCTTGCAAAACAAGTTAGAGTGAGCACCACCCTAACAATGTCTGTTTGGTTTCTGTTCCTGTCTTTGGTAATGTCACCCTGTCTTTTTGTTCCACGTCTTTGTCGGTCAGTCCTGTTGTTGTTTTTGTTGTACCATTATTTTCTTTCACATTTTAGGACAATAAATTAGTTAAATTTTGCGCATTATACACGGAAAAAAACGGTATCTATAATAACAAATAATTGATGAAACACTGCTCAAAATATCTATGCAATGGACAGGCGAGTGGAAGCCAGTGGGAGATGTGATGATACATATAACTATGAGAGCATTTCTGTTCTGGCTGCATGGCAACTATTCACATAGCAATTAAACGCCTACTTTTTGACAGAGAAACATGCCGTTTGGATGGCTTTGAAGGCTTGAAAGTGGTTGTGAGGAGAATGAATAATGTGCAGAACCTCACAATGAAACTATAAATAAGGGAAGGAGGGAGGAGGTGTTAGTCATGAGTGTTTAACTCAACTTTAATTAGGCTATTGTTCAAATATGGTGTCAATTGCTTTGAGCGGCTTGCCATGGAGCACATCCGTTCCGTTCTCCCCCCACCATTGACCCCTTCCAGTTTGCGTACCGAGCCAAACGGTCCTCTGAGGATGCCATCTGCTCTGCCCTCCACTCGGCCCTCACCCTACTGGAGAGAAGGGACTCGTATGTGAGATTGCTGTTTGTGGACTTCAGTTCTGCCTTCAACACCATTGTGCCACAACGCCTCATCAGCAAACTTGACACGCTGGGCCTCAGTACCTACCTCTGCAACTGGCTACTGGACTTCCTCTGTCAGAGGCCACAGGTAGTACGTGTTGGCGACAAAATCTCCGCCAGCATCACGCTGAGCACGGGGGCCCCCCAAGGCTGTGTGCTCAGTCCGCTGCTCTTCACCCTCCTGACGCATGACTGCACTGCAACCTACAGCGACAACCGTATAGTGAAGTTTGCTGACGACACGACTCTGGTGGGTCTCATCACCAAGGGAGACGAGACTCAATACAGGCTGGAGGTTGACCTTCTGACCACGTGGTGCAGGGACAACAACCTCCTGCTGAACGTCAACAAGACCAAAGAGATTGTTGTTGACTTCCGGAAGGGTCACACCCAACACCTGCCGCTGACCATCGACGGTGCTGTGGTGGAGAGAGTGAGCAGCGCCAGGTTCCTGGGGGTGCACATCAGTGAGGATCTCTCCTGGTCCACCAACACCGCATCACTGGCGAAGAAGGCCCAGCGCTGCCTGTACTTCCTGCCTTCTTGTTTTTATATTGTGTCGCGTACATGTATGTCTATCGTGTTATGTGTCTCGTCACCGTGGGATAGAGAAAAACGTAATTTCGGTCTCTTTGTGTGTTGTGACATGTGGAGAGATTGACAATAAAGCTGACTTTGACTTTGACTTTGAAACTCAGGCGAGCGAGCGCTCCTCCGGCCGTCATGACTACGTTTTACCGTGGCACCATTGAAAGCGTCCTCTTCAGCTGTATTGCTGTTTAGGGTGGCGGCTGCACTGACTACAACTTGAAGGCTCTGCAGCGCATAGTGAACACGGCTGGTAAGATTATTGGTGCTTCACTCCCCTCCTTGAAAGACATTTACATCTCCCATCTCACCCGCAAGGCGACCACGATTGTGAGTGATGTGAGTCACCCCGCTCACTCTTTGTTTGATCTTCTGCCCTCTGGGAAGAGGTATAGGAGCCCGCGCTCCCGCACCACCAGACTCAACAACAGCTTCATACTCCAGGCTGTTAGGATTCTAAACTCGCTTCCCCTTTCTGCGTAGAGTCCTGTACTTTTGCGCTATGCTTACTGTCTGCTGTATGCACACTGGCTTTTATTCGTTGTGTTATCTATTTATTTATTATTTATTGTTACTCTTATTATTCATTGTTTGTGCCTTCTTGTTTTTTATATTGCGTCGTTTACTTGTATGTCTATCGTGTAATATGTCTTGTCACCGGGATAGGGAAAACGTAATTTCGATCTCTTTGTGTGTCTCGGCATGTGAAGATGTTGACAATAAAGCAAACTTTGACTTTGACTTTGACTTTGACTTTGACTTTGACTTTTATTTATTTATTTATTTATTTATTTATTTATTTATTTATTTATTTATTTATTTATTTATTTAAGTGTATTATTTATTTACATAAATGCCGGTCCGCGAAAATATTTCTGACATGTAACCGGTACGTGGCGCAAAAAAGGTTAGGGACCACTGTTCTACGGCATCATCATCGGCATCACAGTCTCGAAAGACCATAGATTTCTTGTGTCTGGAGGTTAGATGTTCTTTGCACAGCGTCTGCTGTGGCTGGTGAGTCCTATCCGTGAGAGGCAGACACGGCCACAGATGTTACAGATGTGGGCCAGACCCGGTGGCGGTGGGGGCATGGTGGCTTGCTGCCTCCTCAATTTCCTTTTCGTTTCTCGGTGTTGAGCCAGGGTGATTTCGTAGGTCTGCAGCCCGTTTTGGAGAGCCTGTTGCCATTTGTGACGATCCTGGGCGACGTCTTCCCAGATGGCTGGGTTGATGTTGAAGGATTGGACTTCCTCACAAACAGACCGCAGTTTGTGAGGACAGGAGGCCGTGTGTCTGACACGGTGGTCTGCAGCACAGGAGCTCCACAGGGGACCGTCCTGGCCCCCCTCCTCTTCACCATCTACACAGCTGACTTCACCCACCACACATCAATCTGCCACCTCCAGAAGTTCTCGGATGACTCCGCCATCGTTGGTCTCATTAACAACGGAGACGAGACGGAGTACCGAGAACTGAACCGCGGAACCGCCTCCAGATTAACTCTGGGAAAACGAAGGAGCTGGTGGTGGACTTCCGCCGGCGCAAAGTCCCCCCCTCGCCGGTGAACATCCAGGGAACGGACATAGAGATTGTGGACTCTTACAAGTTCCTGGGTGTTCACCTGAACAATAAACTGGACTGGACTGTTAACACTCAGGCCCTATACAAGAAGGGCCAAAGCAGACTCCACCTGCTGCGCAGACTGAGGTCCTTCGGAGTGAGGGACGGCCTCCTGAGGACCTTCTATGACTCTGTGGTGGCGTCCGCCATTTTTTATGGGGTGGTCTGCTGGAGCAGCGGCATCACTGCAGCGGAGAGGAAGAGGCTGGACAAGGTGGTGAAGAAAGCCGGCGCTGTCCTGGGCTGCAGTCTGGACCGGGTGGAGGTGGTGGGGGAGAGGAGGATGGTGGCTAAGCTGTCCTCCATCATGGACAATGTCTTCCACCCCCTTCATGAGACTGTCAGAGCCCTGGAGAGCTCCATCAGCGACCGGCTTCGTCACCCACGATGCACCACCGAGAGGCATCGCAGGTCCTTCCTCCCTGCTGCCATCAGACTGTACAACCAGGCCGACCATCGTAGCTAACGGGCAAAATAACATGCAATAACGTGCAATAACCATATGTGCAATCACACTATGTGCAATATCTGTCTACCTCACACTCTTTTACCTGCTTTCTTTGCACTTGTTTTGCACTATTTTTTATCTAATATTTTTTTATCTCCACTGTATATTGTGTATTGTGTATTTTGTATACACTGTCCATATTTTTTTAATTATATATACCTTCTACTTCTTAAATCTTTTACCCCCTTCCCCGCATGCGTGTGTGTGTGTATATGTTACGTGTACTGCTGCTAACATAGGAGTTTCCCCATTGAGGGAGTAATAAAGGATTATCTTATTTGAGGTCTTGTTTGCAGACATCCTTGTAGCGGAGCAGTGGGCGGCCTACTTGCCTTTTGCCTGATTTTAGCTCTGCATATAAGATGTCCTTTGGCATACGACCATCTTCCATCCGACGGACATGGCCCAGCCAACGGAGACGCCGCTGCTTCAGCAGGGAGAGCATAGTGGGGAGCTGTGCACTCTCCAGGACTGCACTGTCTGTGATCCTGTCCCGCCAGGTGATGCCCAGTATGCGTCTCAGGCAATGCAGATGGAAAGAGTTTAGCCTTCTCTCTTGATGTGCATAAAGAGTCCAGGCTTCGCTGCCATACAAGAGTGTACTGACGACACAGGCCCTGTACACTTGCACCTTTGTATGGATGGTGAGCTTGCTGTTCTGCCATACTCTGGGTGTCAGTTTTCCAAAGGTAGAAGCTGCTTTCCCAATCCGGCTGCTGACCTCGGCATCGAGTGACAAATTGCAGGTGATGGTAGACCCAAGATAGATAAAGCTGCTTACAGCTTCCAGTGTGTAGTTGTTGATGGTGATGGAAGGTGGGACAGTAGTCCCCTGGCCCATTGTCTTGGTTTTGTTTAGGCTGATGGTCAGGTTGAAGTCCTGACATGCTTGGCTGAACCGGTCTTGAAGAGTCTGCAGGTGTTCCCTAGTGAGTGTTGCCAATACTGCATCATCAGCAAACAACATGTCCCGAATGGTGAGTGGTCTGACCTTGGTTTTTGCTCTCAGTCGGGATAGGTTGAATAGCTTGCCGTCTGTCCTGGTGTGTAAGTAAACTCCTTCAGTTGATGTTCCGAAGGCTTGGCGCAGGAGGAGAGAGAAGAATATCCCAAACAGAGTGGGTGCCAAAACGCATCCCTGTTTGACACCACAGCGGATGTTAAAGGACTCAGAAGTGTACCCATCGTACTCAACAGTACCTTTCATGTCAGTGTGGAAGGACTGGAGGATGCTGAGGAGTTTTGGCGGGCAACCTATCCGTTCCACCATTTGGAAAAGGCCGCTCCTGCTCACCAGGTCAAAAGCCTTGGTAAGGTCAACGAAGGCCATGTAGAGAGGTTTATGTTGTCCTCTGCACTTCTCCTGCAGCTGTCTCAGGGTGAAGATCATGTCCAGAGTTGATCTTCCTGCTCTGAACCCTGCCTGTGACTCTGGGTAGAGCATCTCTGCGAGGACTTGGAGTCTGTTTAGTACAACTCGAGCAAAGAGCTTACCGGTAATGCTGAGTAGGGAGATGCCACGGTAGTTGTTACAGTCACTCCTGTCTCCCTTGTTTTTGTACAAGGTGACGATGTTAGCATTTCTCATGTCCTGTGGGACAGAGCCTTCTTTCCAGCACAGGCATAAAAGCTTGTGCAGTCTATGCAGAAGAGCAGGCTTCCCACACTTGAGGACTTCGGCTGTTATCCCATCGGTGCCTGGAGCTTTTCCGCTGGGCAGGCTGTTAATTGCTTTGCTTAGCTCCTCAGTTGTTGCTTCCATGTCGAGCTCTTCCATAACAGGTAGGTGCCCTACATGCCTGAGGGCTTCATCAGAGACACTGTTGTCCTTGGCATAGAGCTCTGAGTAGTGTTCCACCCAGCGGTCCAGCTGATTAGAGCGTTCAGCGATGGTTTCTCCCGAAGCTGATTTCAATGGGACAATTTTGCGGGGTGATGGTCCAAGTGCCTTTTTGATGCCATCGAACATGAGTCTGATGTTGCCTGTGTCAGCAGCTACTTGAATGTTGCTGCAGAGCTGTAGCCAATAGTCATTGGCACAACGTCTAGCGGCTTGTTGGAGTTTCCCCCTAGAAGATCGGAGGGTCTGTAGATTTTGGTGTTTGGAGTGCGCTTGTAATTTGTGAGTGCGACGCGTTTTTCTTCAAGAATTGGTGCCAATGTTGTTAAATTGGCATTGAACCAGTCATTTGGTTTTCCCTGCTTTTTGCCAAAGACCGACAGGGCCGTGCTGTGTATGGCATCCCTCAAGCCATCCCAGTACCGCTGAGCGGAGCTGGACTGGGGTGGGCCGTGGAGGGAGACTTCTAAGGCACAGAGGAAGGCTGTAGCTTTGGTTGGGTCGGTTGTTTTGCTGCTGTCGATGCGTGGGGCTCCCTTTGATTTGGATCTGTGTAGGTTTTTTTGCCTGTAGCTTGACTCTACAGAGCACAAGAGAGTGGTCTGTGTCGCAGACTGCACTGTGGAGACTGCGTGTTTGAAGGATGCCTCCGAGATCAGAAGTGCGTGTTATGATCAGGTCTAACTGGTGCCAGTGACCTGAGCGTGGATGTCTCCAAGAGACTTTGCGAATGGGTTTGGTCTGGAAGTATGTGTTGGTGATGCAGAGGTGGTGATATGTGCAGAACTCCAGAAGTCTCTGCCCATTTTCATTCAGCTTACCGATGCCATGGTGTCCCAAGCAGGATGGCCAGGAGTCACGATCGGCTCCGACTCTAGCGTTAAAGTCACCAAGTAGGTAGAGCTGTTCACGGCTGGGAATGTTTTTAAGAGTCGCTTCGAGTTCATCATAAAACCTTTCTTTTATTTCCTGGGGGGAGCTAAGTGTTGGAGCGTACACACTCACTAGGTGGACAGGTCCCAATAGATGTATTGAGGCAGAGAACCAGGATTCTCTCAGAGCCACCTGTGGGTGGTACCACTGCTCCCAGGAGTGTGTACCTGACAGCGAACCCTACTCCGTGTTCCCTGGTTTCCTCAGGGGGCTTCCCCCGCCAAAAGAAGGTACAGTCCTTTTCCTTGAGTGAGCCAGATCCATGGAGTCGTGTTTCCTGGAGGGTCGAGATGTCAATTCTGAGCTTCAGGAGTTCGTTGTTGATAACTGCAGTTTTACGGACATCACTAATTTGTTGTAGGTTGTCGCTGAGCCCGGGTGTCATAGTCCTGACATTCCAGCACCCCAGGCGTAGTGCTGGAATCTTCGGTAATTTCCTTTTGTTGCTTGGTGCATGAATTTGCAGCCCACTTGTTAGGATAAATCCCTGAGCTCCAAGCACCCAATGAAGCAGGCAGGTATTGGCTGGGGGCTGCCCAGCTTGGGGCGGGCGGTAGCTGTCCAATGAGACCGAACATCTCTCCCACCGTCGGAGGTAGCCCCTGGCACCCTCACTCTACGCCAATATGAAAGGGCTTATAACCGGTAACTGCTAACCTCCCGTGTTTTGTCTCCACTGGTTAGTGGAGCTGAAGTTTCCTCTCCAGTGCGCAAGAAGCCTGGGCAAGTTTTATGGAAGCCTTGAGTTTCCCAGGCATCAGGGCTTCCCTCTCGGCCTTCCTGTTGTCACCCAAAGGAACGGTGAACCGATACGTTTGGCATCAGGTTGGCTGCAGGAGTTGCCAGAACAATGCCTTTTTCTTTTAAAGCATGAGTCTGCCTAACGGAGTCCAGGCCGGGTTTCCTGTCGGGGTTTGCTCCCTTAACCTTTTCGTTCCAGACGATACCCACAAGGCAGCGGGGGTGCTATTTCCCCCATAGCTGGGACAGTGGTTAGCGGGCGCCAGGACATCCACGCGCCGGTGGGCCTGTACGTCACGCCTAGGGGCCCACTGTTGCTCCCCCGATCGATCCCCTGCAATTTAGCCTGGACCCGTGAGGCACCCAGTTACCATGTGTGGCCACGAGGAGGCATGCAGAAGTCTTGACGTTGGGGAGACTATGTACCGGTTGAGGAGACTTACGCACTCGGCTCCTCTTTTCGCCCCCGGAAACAGGGGCCTAGCCGGCGGCAGTGGCTGAAAGCAGAAGGTAGCAAGCAGGAAGAAGCATTTCAACTTGCACTAACTACGAGCACTACTACTCCAACACCACTGCACTTCGCATCACAACGCCCTGTGTGCAAGCACACACACACACTACGGCATATACGTCTACCGTTTTTTTCCATGTATAGTGCGCAAAATTTAACTCATTTATTGTCCTAAAATCTGGGGTGCGCATTATACACGGAAAAAAACGGTATATTTATTACACTTTTAGACCATTTTTAGACGTGTTTTAGCCGAGACGTCTGGGTAACATATAGACGTCTATTAGACGTCAAAATGCTTGCAGGGATAGTGTGTGACTAACGATGCACTGGGGCTTAGCTGACTACGGGCAGTAGGTTGGGCACACCCTGAACTGGTAGCCAGCCAATCTTAAACATTTTTCAGATGATATTGATTACAATTGCTAAACTGGCCCTCCCCTGCCACAAAGATTATGATGCATCCTTTTTTATGCATGAAGCTGGCCCTCCACCCCACGCAAAATTTAAGGAAAATAGTCTGTTTCGTTTGTGCTGCAGTGGTTTTTTAGTTATGAAAGATTATTTTATGGGTCATCCATATTATTCCATTCATCCATATTCATTTTATGGGTCCAAATGAACCCAAAATGGTACCGTTCGTTTGTGCTTAGTTTGTGCTGCAAAAACTTTTGTTTGTGCTGCTACGGTTACATAGATATTACACATTGAATTTATAGCAATGAGGTCAGTCAGCCCTCCATTTACTTCCAAATGGACCAAAAATGATACCGTTCGTTTGTGCTTCGTTTGTGCTGGTTTGTGCCGCGAAAAGTTTTGTTTGTGCCGCCTACGGTTTCGTAGATATTACACATTTAATTTATAGCGATGACATCACTCAGCCCCCCATTCACTTCCAAATGGACCCAAAATGGTACCGTTCCTTTGTGCTTCGTTTGCGCTGGTTTGTGCCGCAAAATTCTTTGTTTGTGCTGCTACGGTTTCGTAGATACTACACATTTAATTTATAGCGATGACGTCACTCAGCCCCACATTTAATTGGGGAAAGAACGTTGACACAAATGTGATTTTGACGGCACAAACCAGCACAAACAAAGCACAAACGAAACAGACTATTTTCCTTCAATTTTGCGTGGGGTGGGGGGCCTGTCTACCAAAACAGGGCTTTTAGTTTTAGTTTGTTTTAATGTAAGTTTTCATTTTTAAAAGAATTGTGTTTTAATTGTGCGCAACATTAAAAGAGCACCATGGTAGGTATGCTATACTAAACAATTCTACAAAATTACCACTCTAAAACTTTTTGATAATACAGGGTAGAATTTCGCTGTCCACAGACTTTGAATTACAATCAGTGCAATGTGTAATAATGCTTATAAAGTCAGATTAAATAAACAAAGGTGTGGCACAGGTGCATGTCCGCCTCACGGTGAAGTCATGGGTTCGATTCCGAGTCCCGGCCTTCTTGTGTGGAGTTTGTCTGTTCTCCCTGTGCGGGTTTTCTCCGGGCACTCCGGTTTCCAAAACATGCATGGTAAGTCGATTGAGCATTCTAAAATTGTCCTTAGTATGTATGAATGCTGGTTGTTTGACTATACCTGCCATGCACTTTGCTGGCACCCACTTCAGGGTGCATTCCACCTCCAGTACACCTTCGACCCTTATGAAGATAAAGTCGTTGAATAAATGGGTGGATAGATGAAATTAAATAAAGCTAGCGCTTGCCAGCTTCTAAAATGTATTTGTGGGTTGAATTCCTGTTGAGAAGTATTAAATCTGGGTTCACAGTGTACTATTTTGTTTAATATATACTGTGTATGTTTTTTTCATATAATATGAACCTATAAACTATGAATGAATGATGAAAGCAAGTTTTATCTCGTGTTGTGTTTTGGCCTGAGTCAGATAACAAAAGCAGGGATGTCATGCAAGCCTAAACCACACGCAAACTTGTCTTCTTCTCTTCCTATCTCATTGTATATAGTCTTTGCATGAACGGCATCACATTACAAGCGCAGCAGGAACAGATGGTATTCAGTTTTATTCATTGTTCTTTATTGATAATAATTTAGCATTTTCTTATATTACTTTATTGTTAATTTATTTTCTGATTTTGCTTCCAAGTTACATTTAAAGTTGAATTTTCAAGGAGTTAAAGAATTTTTGTCGTACCAACAACATATTTCGATATGATATAGCTCAAATTATTATACACCCAAGGTCCCAGGTTAGCCCAGTAAGGCCCAGCAATTGTGAAAATGTAAATATAACTACAAAAGAAAATAAAACAATAATAAAGAGATGAGGTGCATAAAGCTCAGCAAGTCCCTCACCTAGGAGTCTATCCAAAGGCGAGTCCCTGCCAGGCTCGTAGTCGCTGTCGCCTGCATCACTGTCCCCACGACCACTATCTTTGAGACTGAATTTATCCATCTCATTCAGGGCATATCTGAGTGGGGAAAAAAACATCTGTTACAATTGTCATAAAACAATGGCTAATTATTCTTATTAAAAACTCTTTGCTACTAAGAACGAGGGAAACACTTTGAGGGTATTAGTTGATATAAAGGTAATGTAACATTATGCAGCATAATGGTTAAAACCAAACAGAGGTTCCACTGGTAGTCCACATTCAATGGATTATGACAGTTGTGTTGTAGGGATGGAACCTTCAAAACTGTTCAGCTCAACAGTTTAGATTCAGTTTGTCTGCGTGTGATTCATTTGCACAACTCATTTTTGTTTTCCTCCCTCATGAGCGCTATGCTGTTTGGCGCCACAACTTGTGGGTTTAGGCAGGACATGACATCTACGCCACATCCCACAATGTGGCAGCCAATCATTTTGCAGCGGGACGCATCCTGCCTCCAAAATCCTACTGCCTTTGAGGCTTCTCCTATTCAATAGACCTTTTGCAGATCTCCGGGTGGTGTGGTGCATTATGAGTAAAGGAATTTCTTCAACTACTAACTCTGAATGGGGATCAATTGAGACAGCCATGATTAGGACCATTTCAACAGCTAGAAAGTAGATTTTTCTAATTTCATCTATTTTAAACTGTCATTTGGTACTGATTTGGATGTAAACATATTACAGCTGAAATTCTGAAATTAAAGTGCATCTCGTTTGTTTCAAGGAAACACTTTTTAAAGTGCACAAAGACAATGGGACAATTCTGAACATTACAGTTATCAGTTTGTATAGACTAGGGGTGTCCAAACTTTTTGCAAGGAGGGCCAGATTTGATAAAGTGAAGGGGCCCGGGGGCCAATAGTTTTTTTGTCATTTGAAAAATAAAGACAATTGTGACAATGAAATTTGTTTTATAACAGTGTGTATTTGCATGACAATTTTGTAGTTAAAAAATGTCAAGCAAATACACATTGTTATAAAATAAATTTCATTGTCACAATTGTCTTTATTTTTCAAATGACAAAATAACCAAATATGAGTCACTCAGGCAGATGTGAACAACTCTAAAAACACAATTTCTGCCTTTCATTCATATATGAAGAGATAACATTGAACAAACTGTATGAAATACCTTAAATTTACATGAGTTTAAAATTACTTTTGCCTCATGAACATTTTAAACGGGAGTTATAAGTAATGCAAAGTTGTCTGTTATTACCGTTTTTTTCCGTGTATAGTGCGCCCCCATGTATAATACGCACCCTAAAAATGGCATGCTGATACTGGAAAAAAGCTTGTACCCATGTATAATACGCACCCAATTTTTATGAATTTTTTTAAATTTTTTATTCAACTATTATTATTATTATTTTTTTTTTAAGTCCCAATGATCGTCACACACGCAGGGAGGCAATGGGTCCCATTTTTATAGTCTTTGGTATGGTCTTAACTAGGCTGGATGTCATTTTTTTTGTTGGCGTTGATTTCTCCGACTGCCCCTAAACGCACCACCGCGCTCCGTGCGCGCACGGTAAAGAGGCGTGCGGACTGAAAAAGGCCGCTCTGTATGGGAGAGACGTTGAAGAGGAATAAAAACACCCTTGGAAACCAAAACTTGCCCCTCGTCGTGACTCGGAGCCGCAACAAATGTTTCGGATTTGTGTAGGGTACATTGTGACAGACAGCAAATGAGCAGGTGATCAAGCAAGCCTTGTCTGATACGAGATCATTGCGCTCGTATGGAGCGTGTTTGAAGTGAACAGCAGAGACGAAAGGAACAAGGCAAAGTGTTGTGAAATAAAATATTACCTGTAATACGCATTTTCTTATTTGCTGATTGTATTAAACTATCACATTCATTGTCAGTCAAGAAGAGAAGAGGACTATATTGCTGAAGCCTTCGCTGTATCAAATTGATTTTTTTTCTTCCTCCAGAGTCTTATGTTTGACACATTGACGTCAAATTGGCCCGCAGCTGCCCTATTGCCTAATTCTTCTGCCACTTCAATGACTTTCTTTCGAAATGCTACAGTATAACTTGCTCTCTTATCCATTTTGATGAAACTGCTAATTAAACCGAACTCTCGCTAATTAGTAAATAGCTGACGTGTCTTGCGCATCCGTTCTGCACAGCTGACCCATAGTGCGCATGCAGTCATACTGCTTCCGCGCATGCGCAGTCATACTGCTTCCGCATGACGTCCGGTCCGCGATGCAGATTAAAAAACAAACAATAAAAACAACACACCATCAAGGATTGCACCATCGCATCAAACGATGTGTCGTCAATTATGAATTTTACTAAGTGTGTTGGGCAGGATGGCTGAATGCGATGCGCGATTGACAACAAACAAGAAGAAAGGTGAGTTTTATTTCGGGGGAGATTTGTCATGTCTCGTCCCCAGTTTTGCTATGTGTCTAGGTTGCCATAGTTTCTGTTCGCGTCGCCCCTCTCTTCCTGTGTCACCTCAATCGATGTAACGTGTTTTGTATTTAAGTCCTGTCTGCCCCTCGCTCACCGTCGGATCATTGCATGTGTTACTGTCATGATGTCTGTTTGCTTTCTGTTCCTGTCTTTGGTAATGTCACCCTGTCTTTTTGTTCCACGACTTTGTCGGTCAGTCCTGTTGTTGGTTTTGTTGTACCATGACTTTCTTTAAAAAAAAAAAAAAAATGTTTTTTTCTTTGTACCCATGTATAATGCGCACCCCAGATTTTAGGACAATAAATTAGTTAAATTTTGCGCACTATACACGGATATAAACGGTATTAAAACTAGTGAATTTTGCTCTTGTCATTTACATTATCTTTCAGAAAAAAATAGTTTGTGTCAGGTCTAGAGGTCCATAACATCAACAGTCTTAACATGGCCACTTCGTAGCTTGCTTTAGTAATATTTATTTTTGACTCACAGTCCTGTGTGAAGAATCGCTGTTGTGATGCCAGTTCAGCTTGGACCTGCTTCACTTTATCAGCGCGGTCACTCCCTGTTAGCTGGTCGTTTGTGTTCGCATGTTCAGTCTGATAGTGTCTCTTTAAGTTGAAATCCTTAAACAAGGCAACCGTCGTGTGGTACAGGAGTCATTGGCGATGTAAGTGTGTCTCCTAACAAGAGAAATGAATGATCACATGTGTCTAACCTTTAGGACAATGTAGTATTGCTCCAAATGTTCGTTTAATTTCCTTTAGAAGTCCGTGTGCGCATGTTAGCACGATCGCAAATTAGTATCTTTCCGCTAACTCGTTAGCCTGCCCAGAACTTCTTCTTTGCTGCGGGCCAATAAAAACTGGACCGCGGGCCGCAGTTGGCCCGCGGGCCGTAGTTTGGACACCCCTGGTTTAGAGAGTAAACTACCGTTTTTTTCCGGGTATAGTGCGCCCCCATGTATAATACGCACCCTAAAAATGGCATGCTGATGCTGAAAAAAAGCCTGTACCCATGTATAATACGCACCCAATTTTTATGAATTTTTTTTTTGATTTTTTTTTTTTTTTTTTAAGTCCCAATGATCGTCACACACGCAGGGAGGCAATGGGTCCCATTTTTATAGTCTTTGGTATGGTCTTAACTAGGCTGGATGTAATCTTTTTTGTTGGCGTTGATTTCTCCGACTGCCCATAAACGCACCACCGCGCTCCGTGCGCGCACGGGAAAGAGGCGTGCGGACGTGAAAAAGGCGGCTCTGTATGGGAGAGACGTTGAAGAGGAATAAAAACACCCTTGGAAACCAAAACTTGGTGATTTCAAGTTTCATTTCGAGGGACATTTGTCACGTCTCGTCCCCAGTTTTGCTATGTGTCTAGGTTGCCATAGTTTCTGTTCGCGTCGCCCCTCTCTTCCTGTGTCACCTCAATCGATGTAACGTGTTTTGTATTTAAGTCCTGTCTGCCCCTCGCTCACCGTCGGATCATTGCACGTGTTACTGTCATGATGTCTGTTTGCTTACTGTTCCTGTCTTTGGTAATGTCCCCCTGTCTTTTTGTTCCACGACTTTGTCGGTCAGTCCTGTTGTTGGTTTTGTTTTCTAAAAAAAAATAAAAATAAAAAATTTAAAAAAAAAGTCAAAAATTTTTTGTACCCATGTATAATGCGCACCCCAGATTTTAGGACAATAAATTCGTTAAATTTTGCGCACTATACACGGAAAAAAACGGTAGTCACGAGAGCAGCAGGGAAGTTACACTTTCCCAATATATTCCATGTGGGAAATTGCCCACTCTGTCTCTATACTGTACCCCAATAAAAAACAAAAAAAAAATAGAATACACATACATCCCATTTCCTTACTAGCTGTCCATGACCCACTTCTGGGTTTCGACCCACCCGTTGAGAACCACTGCCCTAGAGACTCCAGTTTAATTTAATAAAGTAGGCTTCTTTTAGTGTTATTCCCATCTGTTAAGATGTAGCTGTTCTCATTGCTCTCCACTGAGTAAATCATTTAGAGTCGGCGTCACTTAGTGGATGTGTCCCTGTGATGGATTTTATCTGCATTTCAAATTTCTCTTTTTGCCTTGTGGGGGCGGGCTCTCTGAATTGCCATCTGCCTCTGAACAAACACATGGACACTGGCTATGGTAACTGGAACATGAATGTTGGAATGTTTAAAAAATCTACCGTTTTTTTCCGTGTATAGTGCGCAAAATTTAACGAATTTATTGTCCTAAAATCTGGGGTGCGCATTATACATGGGTACAAAAATTTTTAATTTTTTTTTTTTTAATTTTTTTTTTTTTTTTTTAGAAAACAAAACCAACAACAGGACTGACCGACAAAGTCGTGGAACAAAAAGACAGGGTGACATTACCAAAGACAGGAACAGAAAGCAAACAGACATCATGACAGTAACACATGCAATGATCCGACGGTGAGCGAGGGGCAGACAGGACTTAAATACAAAACACGTTACATCGATTGAGGTGACACAGGAAGAGAGGGGCGACGCGAACAGAAACTATGGCAACCTAGACACATAGCAAAACTGGGGACGAGACGTGACAAATGTCCCTCGAAATGAAACTTGAAATCACCAAGTTTTGGTTTCCAAGGGTGTTTTTATTCCTCTTCAACGTCTCTCCCATACAGAGCCGCCTTTTTCACGTCCGCACGCCTCTTTCCCGTGCGCGCACGGAGCGCGGTGGTGCGTTTATGGGCAGTCGGAGAAATCAACGCCAACAAAAACAATTACATCCAGCCTAGTTAAGACCATACCAAAGACTATAAAAATGGGACCCATTGCCTCCCTGCGTGTGTGACGATCATTGGGACTTAAAAAAAAATTTTTTTTCATAAAAAACAATTCATAAAAATTGGGTGCGTATTATACATGGGTACAGGCTTTTTTCCAGCATCAGCATGCCATTTTTAGGGTGCGTATTATACATGGGGGCGCACTATACACGGAAAAAAACGGTAAATGTATTGTCATTTAGTATTTGTTAATGGTTTATTTATTTTTTTAAATCCAATTTTAATCCGTAGTTTGGACACCCCTGAAATTGGAAGAGAACAGGAATAATTTATAAAGACTAAGAATGATGGCTTTGACCTTTTTCTGTCCCTCATTTATTTGGCACTTGACAAGCACAACACTTGATAGTTTTCCCATCCCCCAACTCTGTCACTCACTGAGAGGTGAAGAGGAGACGAAACCAGTTTCACGTAACTTGGGGGTGACGTTATAGCTTTGTATCACACGTTTGACAGAATTCAGAAAATGTGCTGGAATTTTAGGCCTATATTTATTATATCATTAAGGGGGAGGGGGGGCACGTGACATAAAATAATGCCGCCCCGGGCAGCCCGTTCATGTTGCCCATGCCAAAATCCGCTACTGATTATGATGTTGTAATATTGTAAAAAAAAATATCGTAAAAATAAAAAGTATGATTACTGAAATAATAATCTTGTCTCAGTTTAATGACAAATGTACTTAGTGTAAAATCTTGGATCGTGTAGTTTTACAAAAAACTGGTATATTTGCAGGAGGCCATGAGCTATTCTGGTACTGTATGACTGGCAATAATTGGATACCACGGTTGGTTGTACTTTTTCATTCATTTTTTTTTCATTCAACCACTGTTTCTTGCTTTAGTGACGATCGTATTCATCTCAAATATGCAGAATGCCTCACTCTTTGTGTAGTACCACAGGCTTTTATTTTTATTTTTTATAAGTTGTGGTCTGTGTGGTGGTATTAAGGTGTGAATTGGGTCACTTAATTTGCCATTGAAGGTCAACGTCAAAAATGCACCACCCACCCTAGACATACAAATTAAGTTCAATCTTATTAGCAATTCTAGCTGGGTTTGGGAAAAGGGCAGCTACACCCTGAACTGGTCACCAAGCGTTCATAGGACACATGAAGACAAAGCCCTCACACGCACATTTACACTATTGATGGTGGAATAAAAAAGTAGGAATAGTATTTTTGTTCAAATATGCATACAGAATACAATTATTATTGTTGCGTACGCTACAAAAATCGGTATATTCTACAATAATCAACACATAAGAAACTAACAAGGTCACCACTGTAAAAGTGTGCCCCCAAATCTCCATTCTAATTTAGTAGGTATTACCTGTAGCTCCTAGTGTATTTGTTGCCTCTGAAACTTGGCCGTGGCTGGTACTGGCCCTGATGGAGCATGGACAGAAGCTGTGAAACTTGCTACAATTCCAAAAGAACAAACAGGGGACAGACAAAACAGAAAAAAACAAAAAAGGAAAAAATGAAGAGAGGGACAAAGGAATGGAGTCAAACAAGCAAGACTACAAGACAATGTTAAATGAAGGTGTGGAATAAGGGGTTGGGGGCATGACTTACTGAATGGAGGTAATAGAATGTGGGCAGCAAAAAGACATTCTTAACATGCACTTAAGACATAAAATGAGATATCAAATTTGGTTTATGAACCAAATATTTCTGTGTCTCTTTTAATAAACGACAAATGGTGGCAACAAAGCTGCATTTTAGTATTACTTCACCACGGAAAAATGAGTGCTACCAAATCAGAATATAAAACTCACGTCTTACCTCAACAGGAGGTGTTGTGTGGGCCAACTCCAGGGTGAAATTCTCTGGCATGTGGTTAGAGGAAATGGTGACAAGACTGTTAAGTGACTGGCGGCTGTGATGGCTCTGCCTGCTACCTAGCGTGCCCCTCTCAGGCATGGGTGAGGCTGACGGGGAGTGTGGGTGGGACTGGACAGGAAGAATTCCATTCACAGTTGGGACCAGGGTAATATCTGCCTTGTGTATGTGCCTCGTTGGCTTCTTCTGATAGCTGTTTTCTGCCACACGACAACTGTAGTTGTGCTTTGGGTCTTTCTTTTCTTGGGTGCAACGAGTTATTGCAAACTTCACCAATACAATAAGCAGCAGAGCGCAAACTGCCACGAGAGATACGATGATGTGAGAGAGATCATGAGAGGTGTGGCTGGAGCCAGTGGGAAAGAGAGGGGGGAGGAGGTCCATATTTTCCTGCAGAGTAATTTTGAGGAGGGCCCCAGCAGTGAGTTGATTGGTACCTCTATCCTCTACTACAAGCCTGACCTCCATCACGTACCTTGCCACTTGTTCTAAGCTCGCATTGGTCCTGAGCTCACATCGGCCAGCATCCATCATAAACAGACCTTCTTCATTTCCACTAACAATGGAGCAACTCACCTCTCCATTGGCACCAGAATCGCTGTCTGTGACTTTAAGCGCTGTGATCAACTCACCAGGAGATGCATACTTCCACACTGAAAGTTCAGCCGTGTGATTCTGGAGGGAGGGTGCGTGGATGATAGGTGGATTGTCATTTTCATCCAAAACTGTAAGAAGGACAGTGGTATTGGCTGAAAGTGAAGGATTTCCACCATCACGTGCCTGGATGGTGAAAGTAATATGACTGACATCTTCATGGTCAAAGGTCCTCAGGGCGTAAATGGCACCATTTGAGGGATCAATGGTTACATACGTAGAAATTGAGCTTCCCTGTACCTGAGCATCAATTATGGCATAGGTAACCTGGCCATTGGTGCCAAGATCTGCATCCAACGCCACCACTGTCATCAGGTATGCTCCGGGCGAGTTGTTCTCAGATTTGAAGACCTCATAGCGATACTTCTCAAAATGAGGAGGATTGTCATTTTCATCCAGCACCTGAACAGTAAAATGTTTGATAGTGGAGAGGCTTGGGGAGCCTCGGTCCTCCGCTATGACTGTGAGGCTATACTCGGACCTCTTTTCTCTGTCTAATGAAATATTGGTAAGGATCATGTAGTTCTTTTCATATGTTTTCTGGAGTCTGAAGTGACCTTGGCCATGAAGCCTGCACTCCACTTCACCATTCAGCCCTGAGTCACTGTCATCAATACGCACCAAAGCAATGAAAGTGTCGACAGGTGCACCCTCTGAAATGTAAGCCACCTCCTCTTTGCCTGGAGTCATCAAGTTAATGTTTATCTCTGGCTTGTTATCATTTACATCCACCACTTTCACAACAATTTTGCAAAGCCCCGGAATGGAGTTCGGGCCTAAATCCTGAGCCTGGACATCAAGCTCATAGGACAAAGTCGATTCGTAGTCCACCTTTTTAATAAGTGTAATATGTCCATTCTCTGGATTTATATTAAACATTTCTAAGATTTTTGGTGAGATGTGACTGCTGAAAGAGTACCCAATTTTTCCATTAGTACCCTCGTCTGGATCTGTAGCATTTAAATCAATAAGAAGAGTCCCAAGCGGATCATTTTCCAGCAAATTAATAACATACGCCGGCTCTTCGAATGCTGGACTGTTGTCATTAGAATCAGCGATGCTAATTTTCAGCAATGTGGAGCCAGATTTAGGGGGTACACCATTATCGGAAGCAGTGAGCTGCAACTGGTAGCTGGACTGCACCTCCCTGTCCAAATCTCGCATCACCACCAGCTCGACGTACTTAGCCCCATCTGTCCTGGTCTTGATGTCTATTTTAAAAAAGTTGTTTGGACTGAGGAAGTAGGTGTGCAGGGAATTATGCCCAACGTCTGCATCCGAGGCACCGTCCAGTGGGATCCGCGTCCCCACGGACGCACTTTCGGAGATCTCAATGGGGACAATGGCACGGGAGAAATGCGGGGAATTGTCGTTTATGTCCAACACTTGCACTGCCACGTGGAATAGCTGCAGATATTCCGTCGGCAGTGTAACCACGTCAAATTCAATTGAACAGTTCAGATTTTTCTCACATAGCTTCTCACGGTCGATTTTGGAGGCAATGCTGATCTCTCCGTCTTCCTCTCGCACAGACAGGAACGCTGTGCTCCCCCGCTGCATGGCACGGAAGCGAAAGGACACGGAGCTTGGTAGTTTGGATAGAACTTCAGCAACATCATCCTTTAGGCGCGCGATCACAGTCCCCACTCGTTGTTCTTCATAAACTTGATATTTTAAAGTCTTGCAGCTGACCGAGTTCAAAACCGCGATCAAAATAAATACTTGGAGTTGAGCAGAAGGGATCATATTACCTTTGGCACCCATTTTAGTGCGTCAATGACTTAATCCACAGAGGCGGGTGAACAACGAAGAAAATAAATCCTTTTCCCAATTTAAAATTGGAACATGTTTAAAATCCCCGTCCGTCGTTCACCATCCGCTAAAACTCCGCCGTTTAAGAATATGTTTTAAAATGCGACAGCGTATGCGTATCCTCATGCCGTCTTCGCCAGTGGTTTGAGTGGGAGTGAATTGGACAAAAAGAAGCACAATGAAAGAGGGCGAGTCCGTGCGTGTGGGTGATCGCGTACGCGAGCGAGCCTTCATCCTGGTCAGTTACCGACCCCCCCAAACTAAAACTTATACAAAGAAAGCGCAGGTTCCTCCTTCTCACGTACACACACCACGTAATTAAAAGTGTGCCACAACAATGGGTTGGAGGAAGAATTACGTTTTCCGTGCGCAGCCACGTATCAGACAAACCTGCGCACGTTTACAGTGTTGGTTTGGTTATTCACGACGTGTGACAATTGAGCTCCTTTCTTTATGTGCCTCCTCCAGAATCAGGCTGCTCTATCTATTATGCGTTCTTCTTCTAAAACCACATGGGGGGGGGGGGGGGCACATTGATATGTCACTCAGTGTATGTTATAACAAAGTATTAAACAATTCTGCTATACTTAAAGATAAACCACAACCGTTTTTAAGCCTGGATATGACGGTGCCACTAATGGTGTCTTGTGAGGTGGCTGTTGTGGGTTAAAACTGAAGAACAAGGAAAGGATTCAAGACTACTTGAACCACCCAAATACTTTAATGCAGGGGTCACCAAACTACGGCCCGCGGGCCGGATACGGCCCACGGGACCGTTTAATCCGGCCCGCCAACCCTGAACAAATTGTATTATTAAACTTTTTTTTGGGTCATTTTGCCTGCAATGACTGCGTTTCCCCAGTAGATGGGGAAGCGCTCGCCTGCGCATTTACTACCGGAAGCCGTGTTAGAAAGCTCGGTGCACACTCACAAGTGCGTGTATGGACATGGCGCACTCGCGCTCTATTTGTATCAGTCCCGAATTTAGAGCGTGGGCTGTGACGACAGCATTCTTGTAATTCGCGCGCTGAGCTTTCAGACGCAGTTTTGCGCTAAAGCCACCCACAAACCTTCCCCTGGAATCCTTCCATTAAAATGAGTCGCCCAAGGAAAAGCAAGGTGGACACAGTGGAGAGCGTTTAAAAGAGAGTGGCCAATTTGGCTCGACGTACGCGACGTGACGTTCAGCCACATGAACGTCAACATCAACCCGTCACAGATCGAGGTAAACGGACCAACACCTCGGATCTTGCCTAAGAATTGCCACAACAAATTTTACTCAAGACTATGACGCACTAGCAAACTTTAACAAAAAAGACAGCGGTGTCTACAAGCCTACTGGAATTTACAAAAGGATTATAAGGAAGGAACACAAGAACTTTAAGAGACTGCTCATATACGTCAGAGAGATTCTGCTCTGACACCTGAGCTGAACTTTTATCTGTTAAGATTGTGCATGGCACAACAGAAAATTAATGTTCCATGTTTTTTTTTCTATGAAGAACCCAGAGAGAGTTATTTAGTTATTATTTATTTCCTGTTTTTTCTGTGAAGAACTCAGAGAGGGTTATTTAGTTATTATTTATTTCATTTATAGTGTTATTATTTGTTTCCTGACTTTTTTTCTGTAAAGAACCTGGAAAGGGTTATTAAATAACCGTTATTTGGTTATGTGTGGCTTTCTGGAAAACAATACATTTTTTAAGCTCCCCTACGATCGTCAAACTTTTTCTGTTACAAACAGACACCGGCCCCCCATCAGAGAAGGGAAAGGTTATGTGGCCCTCACAGGAAAAAGTTTGGGGACCCCTGCTTTAATGGATCACATTTTGCAGATACTTCTGTGCAATTCTGGAATCGTTTCACCAATTTTATTAACATTGCAAGTTTTATTTTCACTGAATGCCGTTATGCATTATTCACAGAAATAATGTGCTGTATATGTCTTTGCTGTCATGATCTGTTTTCACACTGGCGTCCTTGTAAAAGTTACACACAATTAAGGTCCATTTCCCTAATGCAGAAGTTACCAGAGCGGCCATATGTGAGAGTGCATTGCTGCTCCTTGCAATGAGACAATTAGTTGCATGGTGATTGGCGACAATTGCTTTCAACCCAAGGGGCACGGGCAGTGAGTTTGATTATATGTTCATCTTACACGCGAGCATTCTGCCTCTGTCGGAAGAATCAAACGCTGACTTTAAATCCTCATTCCACATTGGTACCTTACAGTGAGGACAGTTATGCGTTAAATCAGGGGTCACCAAACTACGGCCCGCGGGCCGGATACGGCCCGCGGGACCGTTTAATCTGGCCCGCCAAATAAATAACCGTTATTTGGTTATGTGTGGCTTTCTGGAAAACAATAATTTTTTTAAGCTCCCCTACGATCGTCACACTTTTTCTGTTACAAACTCCCACCGGCCCGCCATCAGAGAAGGGAAAGGTTATGTGGCCCTCACAGGAAAAAGTTTGGGGACCCCTGCGTTAAATGGTGAACAATCGGATTCATTAGCAAACTTGGAACCGTATTAAAACCAAACAGAATTAAACAGCCACAGAAAACAGGTTTTGGAAACATATATACATCTCTGCAAAAATAAATAAAGCAAAACATTTAAATCTAATTTGTTACCATATCTGCTTTTACAATGTTCCTTTGACAAAATAGAGATGCCATTAAATATATTGTGGTGGTCACGGTATTGTTGCTAAGTTACCCACACAGCTGACCCCAGTGTGCTTTTTTCACAATCCCTCTCTTGTGGTCATACATTATGGAGGCAGACATCCTCCAACCAAATTACCATCCTGCAAACTCAGTTGTGTTCAGCCAGCAACTGGCCACATAGCTTTATGAGCAAGCCATCTGGTCCGAGCTTCAGACAGCCCAAAAATCACAATTACCATGCATTCAGCAAATCATGAAGGCTCTCAAGAGACCAAAGAAAGAAAAAAAATCACGTCTGATAAAATCTGCTCTAATCCAGTGATGCAATGGAATTTTGTAAATACAATATGCAAATCAAATCTTAGGTACCACATATTCTGATCAGGGTTGCCCGTCCGTAACAGACAGCAATCATTAAAGCATTCTGTGGCTTATAATGTCACTTCTGATTTGTTTTTTTTTTGCTATATATTAGTCAGTGATTAAAATCAGAGAAGAAAAAAAAAATTATTCAACATGTTAATCTCTGTGTTATAGTATCCAATCAATGTAACAATCATATTCGGAGAGATTTGCTTTCCAAAATCATGCTTTCGAAATTGCCCTAGACCAGTGGTGCTGTTCTGTTTTCACCTTGTTGCCCGCAGTTTCCGAATGTGGCAAAGTTTCAACCCACCTTATTAAAAGTTAAGAGGGTTTAAATATAGTCTCTGAAAACATAACCCTATACGGTAATTTTAAGGGTTTGGTGTACCGCCAAAAACACGTTGCTAGCCATGACGTCTGCCAGCCAGTGGCTCTGGATGTTTATGAGACTGTATTTGTTTAGAGTAGGGGTGTCCAAACTTTTTGCAAGGAGGGCCAGATTTGATAAAGTGAAGGGGCCCGGGGGCCAATAGTTTTTTTGTCATTTGAAAAATAAAGACAATTGTGACAATGAAATTTGTTTTATAACAGTGTGTATTTGCATGACATTTTTGTAGTTAAAAAATTTGACAGGAGCATATTGTATTTACAAATATTCTAAGAACATATTTACAGTATGTACCCTTCTACCATGTTATAAAAAAATTATAATAATAAAAGTTGTTCTAAAAACATATTTACAGTTTGTGTTAAGAATTCTCCATGTTATTTATGTTATTCAGCCATGCTTTGATTTGAGGTAGGGTGATTTATTTTGAAGGCCGTTTTCAGGCGATACCACTTCCTTTTTTACGTTCTTGTACATATGTCGGTTACAGTGGTACAGGAGTCATTGGCGATGTAAGTGTGTCTCCTAACAAGAGAAATGAATGATCACATGTGTCTAACCTTTAGGACAATGTAGTATTGCTCCAAATGTTCGTTTAATTTCCTTTAGAGGTCCGTTTGGGCGTGTTAGCACGATCGAATTAGCAACTTGTTAGCCTGCTCAGAACTTCTTCTTTGCTGCGGGCCAATAAAAACTGGACCGTAGTTTGGACACCCCTGGTTTAGAGAGTAAACTAGTCACGAGAGCAGCAGGGAAGTTACACTTCTCCCTTTCCCAATATATTCCATGTGGGAAATTGCCCACTCTGTCTCTATACTGTACCACCCCAAAAAAAAACCACAATAGAATAAACATACATCCCATTTCCTTACTAGCTGTCCATGACCCACTTCTGGGTTTCGACCCACCCGTTGAGAACCACTGCCCTAGAGACTCCAGTTTAATTTGATAAAGTAAGCTTCTTTTAGTGTTATTCCCATCTGTTAAGATGTAGCTGTTCTCATTGCTCTCCACTGAGTATATCATTTAGAGTCGGCGTCACTTAGTGGATGTGTCCCTGTGATGGATTTTATCTGCATTTCAAATTTCTCTTTTTGCCTTGTGGGGGCGGGCTCTCTGAATTGCCATCTGCCTTTGAACAAACACATGGACACTGGCTATGGTAACTGGAACATGAATGTTGGAATGTTTAAAAAATCTAAATGTATTGTCATTTAGTATTTGTTAATGGTTTATTTATTTGTTTAAATCCAATTTTGGAAAAAATGCTTTTGAAAAAACTGCTTATATTGACAAGTCATCATTTGATTAGGACTTAAAATATTTCAAATAAATTGAACAAAAACAATGTTCACTAAATAGATTAATTCAAGCATGTATGCTTGTATGTAATAATGCAGTGTTTATTGCGAATGTCAAATTTAACGTGTTGAGCAGACTTGTTAGTTTTGTGTTGCCTTGTATCGAAATTGTGGCGAAGACAAAGTGGGTGATGGGGATGTTATGCTCTTAGGGATCATAAAAATACAAAGAGGAGCTCCAGGGGATTGTGGGGGTGCTGAATGAAGGGCTCAACAACTTTGTCATTGAAATGAAGCAGGAGATCTTGATGACAAAGGACGCATAGCAGGTGGAGAGGCGGCACGGAGACCCCACAAACACCCACCCTTGGAGAATTTGTCCGGACGTGGATGACATGAATGGAGTCTGGAACTCCTACTGGAATTTGCAAACAGTGTGGTAACTGTACATTTTGAGAAAAGCGTAGAAGGAGTAGGAAAAGTATTGTCTTCACTGATACTGAAAGTCAGATATTTTGCACATCTTTATTGCTTCAGTAGGCAGGGGCTGAGCAAGTACGCTGTGTGGATTGTAAAGGCATGTGAGCGTTTGGCACTGTCTAATTGCCATTCTGTTATCTCGTGTGAGAAGAGAAGGAATGTAAGGTGCTCAATGGAGCATGGTAAGTGAAATGATAATGACCCAGCGGCACACTGGCCTAAACGTTGACGAAACCGGATTCCGCATGTCTGCCGGCCGTCCATATTTTGGCGCATCACCGGATGGGCTGCTCTCGTGTGACTGCTGTGGCAAAGGGTGCCTCGAAATTAAGTGTCCCTTCTGCATCAAAGATAAAGGAGTGGAAGAGGTTGCTGGCGAGTCCAAGGCGTTCTGTTTGGAGCAGAAATCGAACGGCAATTACGTGCTACGTGAAGACCACCAGTATTATTACCAAGTACAATCAGAACTGTATTGTACTGGCAGGAAGTACTGTGACTTTGTCATATGGAAGGAGAATCTACTGTTTATTCAGTGCATCATTCCTGATGATTCCTTCCTGGCAAACGAACTGGCCAAGATGGACAATTTCTATCTCCGTTGTATTATGCCAGAGCTATTAGCTAAAGTGTACACGGTAGGCCAATCTGTTGCTACCACTGCGTACGCTTCGGAAGAGTCTGTTTGCTACTGCCGTAACCCTCCCACTGAGGATATGTTGGTTTGTAAATCCGAGAACTGGTATTGGAATTCTTTCCTGGTATTTATTACAGAAAATATATGGATGCAAGATCATTACTCAAATGGTACAATTGGGTCGGATAAATTTGTAAGTGCGCATGACACTTGTACAATTTTATCTAATGTAGTGAAACCACTGTCATCAGATGACAATAAAGAGATGGGTATGATATTTTCCATCATGGTATACTTTTGTCTTGCGAGTCCAATAACTCTCTCTACATGGATATGGACAGCAGCTAATCCTCTGGTGCCCTCAACATCTAGTGGATTAAGCTGTTTTTTACCTTTAGTAAAAGCTGGTTTCTTGAGGTTGGCCTGGTGCAAACCAATAGAATCCCCTGTCAGCCAAGATCAGATCGCCTGGCAGTAGATTGGTCAGAAAATCGCTTTGTTCGACAACAAACTTGTCACTGGCACGACCACCCCAGCCCTTGGAGATAAACGATATGGTACCTTGTGGAGTAATGCCAATCAGATATTTGAGACTTGTAGTTTGAATAAGTTTGGGCCCTGGCTTTCAGATCACTCGGCCGCTCGATGAATATCTCGAAACAATCAATGACGCATGCACACTTGCTGAATTTAGAACAAAAGGACATTAGTAAACTCAGTCTAAGGTGCTCACGCTCAGGCCAAACCACTAGGGTTGGAACCAGTATACTATGCATGACATGGATTACATTTCTGAAACTCCTGGAAATACTAGCAGTGGAAACATCATATGTGTAAGCCAAGTACTGAAGGCACAGATTCAGCCTCAGTCTGAGTAATGTCACAAGAAATTGACTAAAAAGACTCAACTTCATATTTTGACTAAGATGAGGTGCAATAAAATTAAACGTTGTCATCATAATCATGTATGATGGCAGACCAGTCAAAAACATTACTTTGTCATCATTACCCTTGAAAGATTCTTCATTCCATGTACAGCGTTTCAAACTGTCCTTCAGTTCATCAAGTTCTGCACGCAGATTTTTACACTCTGCAGTGAGGGAATCCATTGATTCCCCAGTGATATCCGTCTGTGTGGCAGTAGTCACCATGCCTTCTTTTTGAATCTCAGCGTGCACCACATCTTCACCAGCGGGTAGTTGATCATTTTCACAAGAGACAGACTGGGAAATATTGACAAGTGCTGCTGCTGCTGCCAATGCCCTTGAGATTTTGTCTTCTCTCAAAGATCTTCAATGAACATTTGAGTTTTCGTTTGTGAGGTGACTGGGTATGCTCAGATATACTTGGGACATAGTCTGGGGATAGTGGATCTTCGCTTTTTGCACCTGAAACAATTAAACAATCACATTATTTATGACTACCATAAATAATTAAGCACGTTGTTGAAGGGGATATACCCAGTTCAATTTGTTTCGTAATGGCATTTCATAACTTGACATATTAAAAAACTGAATAGAGTGAAATCATTCAGATACTGTACCTGTCTGTTCAAGTTGCTACCATTTTCATTTTTTGTTTATTTTTGCATGATGCCTCATCTGATTGGCTTGAAAACTTAACCAATAAAAATTTTAACCTTGTGCCAATGGCTTGAAAACTTTATCAATGTAGATTTTACCTTGTGTCAAATGAAGTAACAAAAAGCCTCTTGTTCAAAAATGATTCAAAAAACTGTTTCACAAGGTTCATAATTTTTTTTTTGAAATTTCCTAATGCATTCATTCACTCATGAGAATTAATTGTTCAATTCCAATATGAAGTTCAATATTTACATTGATAAAGTTTTCAAGCCAATCAGATGAAGCATCATGAAAAAATAAACAAAAAATAAAAACGGAGGGGGGGGGTGAACTGAAGAAATCATCCCATTCCCTGCCTTGCTGCTCTTGCTGCCTTTCTAAAAACGCACCCAGCATTTTCAAAAATCATATTTGGATCATCCCATATTGTATTATTTAACATTTTGTGAAACAAATCAGGGGTGAATAGTTTGTTTACATACCTGATATGAAGTGCTCATTGCATATCCTTGTGTAAATCGTAGGTTTCCATCGTTCACGACGAATCGCCGCGATCCATTTATCGCGTTTTTCGATGTTTGCCGGAAATCTATAGAAGCTAAGATTTGGTTTATCGCCTCGTCTATTGCTACATCCAACAGCACAGCAGGTTTCTGGCATTTTCAGGCTCAAATAGCAGCAGATGTAACAAGAAAGCGTTGACCGGCACTGAAATGTTGACCGGCAAGATGGGCGCCAAGCTAGGCTGATGACGTCAGCTGCAAAGCCTCTATTCCAGCTACGGAGGTGAAAGAGAGCTCCGTAGAGTAGGACCGGGGGTGCGTAAAAGCCATGTCCGAGCCCCATCTACCGTCCCCGGACAGCCAGCCAGCCGAGCGCCGGCCCCGACTTCCATCCACGGTGGTGAAAGAGAGCTCCGTAGAGTAGGACCGGGCGTGCGTAAAAGCCAGAATAGTTTTTCAAACCTTCTGTGTCACTCCAAATCATTAAATCCTTCAAACTCGTTGTCCTTCGTGTCACTTACAAACAAAGCCGCTCATGATGCCGGTAGTAGTGGGGCCCTTCGTCATCCCGTGATCAAATCTTTGTCCTTTATGTAAACAACCGCCGCACCGCTGATGTCACTTGAATTTCAAATTACAGTAATCCCTTGCTACATCGCGGTTCGTTCATCGCGGTTTCACTTTTTTTTTTTGAATTTTGAAAATTTTTGAAAAAATTCACATATAAGTCGCTCCTCAGTATAAGTCGCCCCCCCACCCAAACTATGAAAGAAAACGCAACTTATAGTCCGAAAAATACGGTAGAACAATTCGTTTAGACATGTAGAATCAACAAACATATTGGAAATAGTTGTAGAAGAAGAAGCTGCAGCAACTTTTATGTCAACCAATCTATTTCTACTTTAAACGTTTGTGTCATTTTGCATATTTTTTTATGTTTTCCTAGAGATAGAAAGTGTACAGCAAAAGTCAAGAACGCTTTTGATAATAGAGCGAAACAATTGCTCATCAGTTTCAGAAGGTATAGGTTTTCAAATGTTAGTATGCGTTACTTGGACAAAAGAACTATGAAACCAATAGCTTGAAGAACTGTAAATGGTAGAAAATATGGTGTTGGTGGCCCCTATCCAGTTATAACAGCATTCAGTCTGATGGGAAGGCATTCAACAATTTTGCAACCCTCTTTGGAACGTGTGTGTCACGACTCGCCCCAATCATGTCCATATTGTGATAGTGTCTGTCCGTCGGTTTGTGTGCTAGCCCCTCCCCTCCTGTGTTCCAATGATCAGTGTGATCATTCTCACCTGCTTCTCATTTCCAGTCTTGTATTTAAGTCCTGTCTCCGTGTCACTCCCCTGTCGGTTCATTGCTAATGTCACCCGGTCCCTTTGTCTCACATCTCGTTCAGTTTCTGTTGTTGGTTTGGTCCGTCCCTGTCCGCGCCCAGTGTTCCTGTTCCTGTCGTTTGGTTTTCCTCGGTCTGTCTGGAGGCTCACGGTCAGATTTTATCCTTGCCCAAGTATCCAAGTGTCCAAGTGGACTTCTGTCTGTTTGCTGGCCGTGAGTCTCTATCCTGTCTGTGTCTTCGTTTCCCCACCTGACTCCCTTCCAACTCCCTTTCCCTTCAATAAACCCTGGTCCAAGCTGCACTTGGTCGCCCTGCTCCATCTTTCACTCCCGATCCTGACAGAATGAACCGACCCACACAGCGACCAGCGCTTGGACCCCCCTCCACCACCAGTCCAGGCGGCGTGGATCCAGCGGCCGTCACCCCGCCGGTCTTCGGAGGCGTGTGCAGTGCGGCTGCCTCCCCGATCCCTCCCGCCCCTTCTTGGACAGTTTTGGGTTGTTGGGTTTTTTTTCTCTTTTTTTGGGACGTCAGGGGCCGTCCCTTGTGGGGGGGGGGGGGGGGGGGGGTTCTGTCACGACTCGCCCCAATCATGTCCATATTGTGATAGTGTCTGTCCGTGTGTCTGTGTGCTCGCCCCTCCCCTCCTGTGTTCCAATGATCAGTGTGATCATTCTCACCTGCCTCTCATTTCCAGTCTTGTATTTAAGTCCTGTCTCCGTGTCACTCCCCTGTCGGTTCATTGCTAATGTCCCCCGGTCCCTTTGTCTCACATCTCGTTCAGTTTCTGTTGTTGGTTTGGACCGTCCCTGTCCGCGCCCAGTGTTCCTGTTCCTGTCGTTTGGTTTTCCTCGGTCTGTCTGGAGGCTCACGGTCAGATTTTATCCTTGCCCAAGTATCCAAGTGTCCAATTGGACTTCTGTCTGTTTGCTGGCCGTGAGTCTCTATCCCGTCTGTGTCTTCGTTTCCCCACCTGACTCCCTTCCAACTCCCTTTTCCTTCAATAAACCCTGGTCCAAGCTGCACTTGGTCGCCCTGCTCCATCTTTCACTCCCGATCCTGACAGTATGCATTATTTTTGTGTGCCTTTATATGCTACTTCACACAGAACTTTTGTGAAGTTAAACAGTATTGAACATAGCTGAACAAATAAGGACCTAAATAGTCTTTTCAGACTTTTAGGACTTTTCAGAATAGATACCCTAAAAGCAGACAGAAAGACTTTAAATAGTCCACAAAATTACTGGTATACTTCATTGACCACACATAGTGTATGCACAACATAATTGTGTCATATAATGTGATGGTTCTTCCTCTCGGTTTTATTATACAGTGCCTTGCGAAAGTATTCGGCCCCTTTGAACCTTTCAACATTTCGCGACATTTCAGGCTTCAAACAAAGATGAAGACTGCTTTCCAAAAACGCTCTCCATCCACCCTCACTGAGCTCGAGCTGTTTTGCAAGGAAGAATGGGCAAGAATTCCAGTCTCTAGATGTGCAAAACTGATAGAGACATACCCCAAGCGACTTGCAGCTGTAATTGCAGCAAAAGGTGGCGGCTACAAAGTATTAGCGCAAGGGGGCCGAATAATATTGCGCGCCCCACTTTTCAATTTTTTATTCGTTAAAAAAGTTTAAATTATCCAATAAATTTCGTTCTACTTCACAATTGTGTCCCACTTGTTGATTCTTGACAAAAAATTAAAATTTTATATATTTTTGTTTGAAGCCTGAAATGTGACGAAATGTTGAAAGGTTCAAGGGGGCCAAATACTTTCCCAAGGCACTGTATTTGTGTGGACACAAGGGAGAAAAGGATAATTGGGCTCAAACTACTTTTGTGACTCCATTCACATTTAAAGCCATTGAGAGCTCTTTCATTCTGTACTGATGCCTCTAAGGTACCTGTATTGTTATGTACTGTGTTCTCCCATCATTTTACTTGTTGAATTTCCATGAGCATAAAAGGTAGCTTCCAGGTGCACTGTTTCACCTTAAAGAGCACCTTTCACAAAGCACAGTTAAGATGCAGGGTTTTTCCCAACAATTGAAATTAAAACTTACTTCAATATATTTACAAGCCACTATTTTCTCAAGCTTTCTTCAAACCCAATCTTTGTCTTATATTATTTATACTGTAGTAACAGAATGGGTCTCTTGTGTACATTTAAGCTACGGCAGTACCAACACCCTCCCCTCCAATGGACACACGTCTGTCATCTGCTGTACTGATACCTGATCACTTGTTTTTAAAGTCACATAACAGCATCTCCTGGGCTGGCTTTTCAAATGGCAAGAAATAATGAAAGAAGACACCAATTGTTCTTACCATGTAATACTGCACACTAAGGGTGTAAATTGCGGGTTTTGTCACGATACGATATAAAATCGATACAAAGAACTACGATACGATATTTGCAGATATCTTAAAGCTTGCTGCGATTCATTCACGATATATTCGATATTTTTTTAAAATAAAAAATATAGAACAATATCCTGATTTATAACAATTCATACGCAAAATCAACAAGGTACTGCAAACTCTTTATTTAGGAAATTACAAGAGTCTTGCAGTATACAAAGTGCTTATTTTAACACTGAACTTTGATGTCGTGTTTTTTCTTTAAATATGCAGCGAGATTTGTGCTCCCTGAATATTTGATCACCGCATGGCAGGATTTACAAACTGCACGTGTCTTGTCCGTTGAGCCATCTTTTCTTTGGAATCCAAAGTGCTTCCAAACGAATGACTTGAAGCCTAAAGGGGAGCAAATTTCTTTGTCTTTTTGGACACTAGCCATAGCACCAGCCCAGGAGCCGCGTACTAGTTGTCGCCTCCCCTTTCACGTGCCTGCTCTGCTCACAACACAACGCCGCGCACTGCTCCCTGCTCCCGGAAAGAGGAAGCAAGCAACAATGAACTGGATTTCAAAATAAAGTCGCGTCTAATGTCCGAGGTCAAACACGGCGATATAAATCGATGTTTACGTTTAGCATCGATGCCAATAAATCGTAGAGCATTATATCGATTAATCGATGTGTATCGATGTATCGTTACACCCCTACTGCACACCAAGCAAGCTGGCTGAACCCAAATAGACTGAGCAATTGCCCTGAGGTGTGAGTGCGAGTGCGGATGATTGTTCGTCTCTGTGTGCCCTGTGATTGGCTGGCAACCGGTTCAGGGTGTCCCCCGCCTACTGCCCGATGACTGCTGCCCGATGACTGCTGCCCGTGGGGACAAGCGGAATAGAAAATGGATGAATGTTATTTTGGAACGTGCAATAGGCATTTGTTTGTTCTGTTTGTTATTTCTTTACAATGAAGAACTAATTTCTATATATAACCTCACATGGATTAAAATTAGAAAATGGGTTCAGGGAATAAATTAAGTTTCTAACTTGAGGTACTGCTGCATTGCTGTTTCTAATGTTGAAGTGGATGCCAGCTATATTTCAGCACCCGTCGCCATTTTATGATCAGGATTCTGAAGATAGAACTAGCAAATTTCCATTAAGTTATTACAACTTTAAGGAAAGTTGCTATTCTGGGATAGTGCTTTCTTTAAAGTGATGTCATTGGGGTATTTTTTTGAGGGGGGGGGGGGTTATCCATCATAAGTACTAGTGTTATCAGTACTTGGTCTTAGTATCGGTAACTACACAAGATTGGAGTACTCGCACTGCTATTAGTTTGTTAAAAAAAGAGGGCGAGAATATCCTTAGCTTTGGCACGACAACAAAGACATGGCAACAGCAGCCAAATCATTGTTTTTGCATCAGCTCAGTTAGTGGGGCAGCAAACAAAGGTCTTCTAGAGCAGCGGTTCGCAACCCTTTTTGCGGCACAGGCCGGTTACATCTGAGACAGTATTTTTACAGACCGGCCTTTATATAAATAAATAAATAAATTTATAATAAAAAGCGCATAATTATAAAACTCACCATTAAATATCTGCTCCGTAGCTTTGCGGGCTCGACTGGGGAAACATGTTACGTGACCGGGACGAGTGTCTTGACCTGAATTAATTGATCATCAATCTTTTTTTTTTTTCTGTGCGGCCCGGTACCAAATGACTCACTGACCGGTACCGGTCCACGGCCCGGTGGTTGGGGACCTCTGTTCTATAGGGCTCTACTTCAATATTTACCACATGGAGCCCAATGGGTGACAGATTTTCTGGGAGTTCACATTCATTAGACTTCACCCCCATTCCATGCAGGTCATCTACCATCCCCCACTCCTTTCTTTCTGTTAGTCTTGGCAGATGTGAGACAGACGCTGTCTTTTTTTTATCTTTTTATTTTCCTTTTTAGCGTGGGGGTAGTCTTGCTCAAGCGCCACGTGTTTTTAATTTAGGGGGCATTTATGTGTAAACTCTTATAGATTCACAGCTCAGCATGTGCTGGAGAATTGTGTTTTTTTTTTCAAAATCAAAACATGCCTTTTGACTTTTCACTTTAATTTCTAATGAATTAATTATTCAGTTGTTCATGACTAAAGACATGTACAGTACATGTCTAAATAGTTATTTTGAAGAAAAAAAACAGTCAATGCAACATTCTGAATCCATCAATAATAACACTGCAGGATTGTCTTTTATGATCCTCATTTTTAAAAGTATGCATAGTTAAAACAAAACTTGTGTTTCTCAGGGAGGGCCATGGGGAGAGCTTACGTCACGTAGCCCCAGCCAGAGCAGTCTTAATGATTCACAGGCACATTTTTCCAAACACATTTCGGGAAAGGTCCAGAATGACAAAAAAATGTGTTCAGCAAGTAAATAACCTCAGCATTATCCCCAACTCAATTTAAAACAATTTTCAATCACAGTAAGTAATTCATCAGAACATTGTTTATTGAGAACATGATAAAGTTCTGTAATAACTTCTATAAATTTGATTGCATCAAAGCGATCTCATCTGCTCAGCAGTCAAATCTGCCAGCTCGTTTGCAGGAGATAAGCTCAGAACTACCAGACGCTCTGGGAAATGTAGCAGGGACAAATAAACCCAGAGTGAGCCTGTGGTGAAAATCTGAAAAAATAAACAGAATTTTCTGCAAGCTCAAGAGTCCCCTGGCATTTACTGAGCTCATGTTCACCAGAGAGCCATTCACAGACACTGAAAAGGGAGTCCAAGGCAGCAATGAGGTGCACAGAAGCCTGCAGCTGGTGAAGCTGTGGACAGATTTTGTATATTTTTGGAAGACTACTGCAGAAACAGACACGTGGGCCAGAGTACATCCAATCTCTGGTGGTCAAATTTTATTGTAATTTTTCTTTTTTTTTTTCAAACTATGGCTGACAAATTACATTACAGTAAAGAACAAAAGTCTATGGTGGGCCTATACCACAAGTGATACTCTTCTGTCTCCTGAACACTTCCAGCTAAACCTCTGTTAGAAAGATGTATATATATGTTATCATGCGTTCTCTAATCAATGCCTTACTGCAATATTACTGCAATATATGCTTGCTGTTTGGCCTTGCTGTTTTTATGATGTACCACAGAAGGACAGTTCCTTTCTAACAAAGACCACTTTGTTAGACAACATGCCTCATTGCTGTCCTGCACCCCAGATGAACCTCCAAGTGACCATTAAAGTCAGGGTTTCCCAACTATCTTGATCGTAGGATTAGGTTGTAATGTATATAACCAGTAATAAATAACTTAGCTTGTTGCATCCTACACAATGTCGTAAAACTTCCCTTGCTATGTTTTAACTAGAGGTCAAAGGTTTTTTCTCCTGTATCCAGTCCACACAAACTCTTCTTCCCAGATGTTCTTATCAGTATGTAAACACCTAGTGTTTTTTGCTTACGAGACAAAGCCCACATGCTTTCCTCCCCCCTTTAGTGGTTATGTCTCACACTGTGGGTAGGGCAAATCCAAATAAAAAGAGCGGGAGTGCCTACAGATATTCAGTGTGTAGAGATTGTATTAAGCTATCTGTACTGCACTGCGAGAAAAGACTTAATATTCTGTCTCATTTGTGGTTTGTTTGCTGTTGCTCTTCTATTCACTTATTCAGTCAGCGAAATAAACCTGACAGAAATTGGGGGCTCGTTCCTGGATCTCAACACGCCCTGAACGGTTCCAGCGGGCTCTTCGACGCAGGTGACAATCCTCGGCCGAGGTAAACAAAAGCCCTTTGACGGGACTGTCTCGATCAGTCCGGCTGGACACCGGGAGGGTTGACGAGATCTTCCGAGGAAGAAAATCAGTAGACCGTGAGTAGGAATATTAATTCTACTAAATAGAAACAGTTAAATTCCGCAGGGACGGATGTGGAGCCCCCTAGCTTTCAAGCTAGTTAAATTCCGCAGCAGGAGGGGCGGACTCCTCTGTTATTAAAAAAACAAAAAAACCTTGAGAATTCTAGACCCTATCAAGTACAATTAGAAACAGTTAAATTCCGCAGGGGCGGATGTGGAGCCCCCTAACGTTTTATGTTAGTTAAATTCCGCAGCAGGAGGGGCGGACTCCTCTGTTATTAAAAAACGCGCGTGGTATGCTTGTGAACGGTTTGACTGAGAGTGATCTCATTTGAGCACTCCTCTTAAATAGTAAGCGAAAGTCCCTACCCCGACATGAACTAAAATGCAAAGATTAGAAAATAATTGAAAGGCAGGATCCCAACCGATTAAAAAAAAAGATTTCGATAAATGGGTTAAAAAATATAAATTTGAGGGAGAACTAGAAGCAGTACAAAAACGAAAACAAATGAAAGCTTCAAAACACACTTTTCTGGTAGACCAGGATAGTGACACTTTTTACCAAAATGCAGGCAGAGGACAGAAAGGCCAGAGAGGGCGAGCAATGTCTAAAGGAGGCTTTAGAGGCCGAGGAAGAGGAGTTGTGCAACCTCCAATAAAATGCTGGAATTGCGGAGAAAACGGTCACATGGCACGTGACTGCACAAATTAACAGAAACACTATGACTAGGCCAAAATCAAATCAGATCAGTTTTCCATGTAATGAAGTGGGAACCTGGCTGCCAAAATTAAGGAGAAATTAGCTTAAATATAAGGAGATATTTATGTTAAAAGGATAAAGTAAGATAAAGAAACATTGAAGTTAAAATTGGCTAAATAAATAGAAAAGAATTACAAATAGCTTCTAAGAGTGAAATAGAGAATAAATCAGAAAAGTAACACGAACAAAGAGGTGTGTTAGTGGGATCGATGTGTGTTCTATATGCTGTGCGTCATCCTTTTGTGCTGGTGTGTGTGTGCGTGTGCGCGCAGAAGATCCTCATGAATGGGTGTGTGTATGAGTGCGAGTGAGATGTGTGTCCTATGGAAGAAATCAGTAATGGAGAATGTTCTGGAGGCTGTTGAGCAATACGTAATAGGGAAATTGAGAAGTGGACGATGATGTGTTTAGGTTGGTTGGAGAAACTAAGATGAGCAGTGTGTGGAAGTAGAGAAAATAAGACGTGCGTGGAAGGAAGTGACTAGAATGGTGGCTTGATAGGACGAGAATAAGAGACAGCAAATGTTGTGTAGAAGACTGAAAGATGTTGAAGGTGAACATGATGAAGGGGGCAACGGCAAAGTTGGCCTGCCCTTTGAGAAGGTGAAACTGATAAGCGTGCCTGCGCTCGCGCGTTGTCGCGGGGCCATTGCTATGCTCGTGTGAGCGGTGGGCCGGCATCATGGTTGTTGCAGGAAATGGCCAGCCTGTGACCAATCAACATTGATGCTGCGCCCCCACCCCCTCGCACGAGAGGTGCTGTGGCTGCAGGCGAAGCAGGGAAAGTGTGAGTTTCTCAGAGAATGTTTGAATATTTGAAGCAGCGTGATGCTTGCCCAGTTTGCATCACTGTAGGCTTGTATACCCAGGTTTTCATTACTCATTTGGTAGCACAACTTTTTGTCACTAGTACCCTTTAAATATCTTAGCACATGTTTAACTGTACAAAAATGTTCAACAATAGGTTGATTAAAATACTGTGACAGTTTACTTACAATAAAACTCAAGTCAGGTCTTGTACATACAGTTAAATAAATAAGACTACCCACTGCTTCTCTGTACATTGAAACATCACTCAGTAACGCAGCATCATCTGTGTGGTTCAGTTTTTGCTCACAAGGTGTCGATCTACCTTTTTAATCGTGCATATTAAACCTATCTAAAATTTTCTCAATATATTTAGCTTGAGACATTGTTACACAGTTACTGGTTTGCTCAAAATCGATGCCCAAGAAATGTTTCAGTTTACCCAAGTCCTTCATTTTGAACCTTGCTGTCAGCATGTCTTTTGTGACCTCCATAACTTATTCATTACTTGCTGCAATTAATAGGTCATCAACCCATATTATCACAATGACTTTCTCATGTTCTGTCTCTCTTATGTAAACACAGTGGTCAGCTTGGTTTTGAGTAAAATAATTTTCTGTCAAATGATCATGCAACAACTTATTCCAATTTCTGCCTGATTGTTTTAACCCATACAATGACTTCTCAATTTTGCATACTAACGTCCTATCTGTTTGAGATCTCTCCTCATACCCTTCTGGTTATTCCATGTAGATCTCACAGTCTATGGGTGCGTTTAAATATGCGGTTTTCACATCTATTTGGTGTAAAATCAACTTTCTGTAGGAGAAAATGTCTCCCCATGATCTACACCCATCTTTTGGCTATATCCCTTAGCAACATATCGGGCCTTGTACTTCTCAGATCCATCAACATCTGTTTTAATGGCATACACCCATCTACCCCCCACTGCTTTCTTGCCCTCTGGCAAATTGGTCAAGGTAAATGTGTTGTTTTCTTTAAGTGAATGCATTTCCTCATCCATGACTTTAACCCACTCTTTGGCCTTATCTGAGGCTACAGCTCCTGAAAATGACACAGGCATGTTACACATTACACCAGGGGTGGGCAAACTTTTTGACTCGCGGGCCGGACTGGGTTCTAAATTTGGACCGGAGGGCCGAACCAGGAGCAGATGGACGTAGGCTTTGTGTGAAGTCATATAAGCGACCTGTAAAGGTCATTGCATAAAAGATTTTGGCCTTTAGTAGGTAGTAAAGCATGGATATTCCAAACAAGTTTTTTGAAAACAAATGCATTTATTAACAGCATTAAAATGTTTTTAATAATAATTCACTAAAAAACTGCTGATTCTCATAAAATACGACACTGTTATTATGAATAACAGTCTCCATCACGTCAGTGCCTGCAGGTCAGATTAATGAAAGATGTTTATCTTATGAGATCACATCAAACGGCAAACATTCTGACCAAATATATCATCTTGAAGAATCGGTGAAAGCATACATCCAAATAAAGTAATCAAAACAGCAACACGGTGAGGGGTATCTGAAAATCAGAGCAGAGTTTTAACTCACAATTAATTACCTGGCAACAGAGGTGAAGAAACGGGAAACACTTCCTTTAAGTAAGCCTTAAGAACTTTACAGGTTAAGATTAGTCGCAAATAGGTGGTGCATCCATGTCCTTGAGCATCCTGCATTGTTTGAAAATGAGAATGGTCGCTAGTTTCAATCCCTGCTATGTGTACAAATCATACTCAAAATGCATTTTTTTACAATAAACTTGAGAGCCTCCCGTTCATTTTCAGTGGGAACAGTGTTGTTGGTCTCCCTTTTTTGCTAGTGCGTCATAGTCTGGAGTAAAATTTGTTGTGGCAATTCTTAGGAGAGATCCGAGGTGTTGGTCCGTTTACCTCGATCTGTGATGGGTTGATGTTGATGTGGCTGAACGTCACGTCGCGTACGTCGAGCCAAATTGGCCACTCTCTTTTAAACGCTCGGCACTGCTTTTCCTTGGGCGACTCATTTTAATGGAAGGATTCCAGGGGAAGGTTTGTGGGCGGCTTTAGCGCAAAACTGCATCTGAAAGCTCAGCGCGCGAATTACAAGAATGCAGATGTCACAGCCCACGATCTAAATTCGGGACTGATACGAATAGAGCGAGAGTGCGCCATGTCCGTACTACTGAGTACGTACACGCACTTGTGAGTGTGCACCAAGCTTTCTGACACGGCTTCCGGTAGTAAATGCGCAGGCGAGCGCTTCGCCATCTACTGGGGAAACGCAGTCATTGCAGGCAAAATGACCAAAAAAAAAAAGTTTAATAATACAATTTGTTCAGGGTCGGCGGGCCGGATTAAACGGTCCCGTGGGCCGGATGTGGCCCGCGGGCCGTAGTTTGCCCACCCCTGCATTACACGATAACAGTAATCATTGTTACTCTGGACTTGATCAGTCTCTTCATCATCAGACACATATTTGGACACATTACAATCTGTGTATCTGTCTGGCTGCCTTCTCTCTCTGGTAGGGTAACGGCTACCATCAGGCTCACGTTTGATCTCAGCTCTTTCTTGTTGTGGTTGGTGGTGGCTGACTTCAGGTTTTTGTTCTCCGAACACAAGATTTGGACTTCTTGGTTTGGTTTTTACAAAGTCATCATCCTCAGATGTGACATTAGTCTGTGTTTGTTGTTCTACACCTGATTTTGCCACAAACTTTACCAATCTGTGCTTTTGCACTTTCTTACTGACAGGGGAATACACAATGTATGCAGGACTGGTTTTATCATACCCAATAAAAACACATTTTTCACACCTTGGATCAAGCTTTCTCTGAACCAAACCTCTGCATCCTAGACAAATTTGGTCTTCTTCCTGTCAACATCTGGATGGCTGTCTGCCCTGTTCTTTTGTTAAAACACCTGTTCCGGATCACAGCAGCAGTTTGGACTGCATAGGTCCATAGTTGTTTTGGCAAACCACTCTCAATGAGCATACACCTTGCCATGTCAAAAAGTGTTCGCCAATTGCGCTCAGCAGTGCCATTTTGATGAGGAGAGTACGGTGCTGATGTCTGATGTTTAATCACATTTTTAGTGAGCAAAGTCTGGTAATATATACTTGTAAATTCAGTATCATTATCAGATCGGATACATTTTACTTTGCCATATGGGGCTACATCTGCCAGAAACCTTTCTGTAGCTTGAACAGTGTCACTTTTGTTCTTTAAGAAATACACAAAAACAGTGCTGGAAAAATCACCAGTAAATGAAACTGCATATCTGTAACCCTCTTTAGATTCTGGATGGATTGGCCCTGCCAAATCTGTGTGAACTAGTTCTAGAGGGGTCTTAGCCCTCACACCAGGATCTTTGTTCCTGGTTTGGAAAAACTTTCCTTTAGTACACACTTCACAATGTTGAGGTTTGCTCATTGACCCCTTAATTTTCATGCCATCAACAACATTTTGTAATTTCTGAATGTCTTTATAGTTGCAGTGTCCCAGTATCTCATGCCACGTCTGAATATCATGACATCCTTTACACTGATCATCACAATCATCATCATCATTTACTGTATGCAAATAATATAGTCTATCACGTACGTGGATGGGGAATTTCGTACCGTCTTGGTAGATGAGGACGTTCTTCTCCTCTTTGAAGGCCACAGTGGCTCCCCTGGCAGTCGCTGCTTTCACGGATAGGATGTCTTGTGGGTAGGATGGGATGTACAGCGCCTGCCTCAGCGTTGCGTTCAGGTGTCTACCTGTGCTGTCGATCAGGCAGACTTCTGCATCACCTCGGCGCTCCGCGACGCCCTTGCACCGCGTGCCGTCCGCCAGTTCCACGCAGTGTGTCTCGGCCTGGAACCCGTCATCAAACCGCTTGAATTTCGCCAGGTCTGTGATGATGTGCGAGGTAGCCCCGCAGTCAACCATCAGGCCTCTCACGTCGACTCTTGCTGCCCCCTCGCTCACTCGGAAGAAGTACTCGTCTCGGTCCTGGTCTTCCGTCCCGGTTGCCGCGCTGCTTCCGCCTGCAAGTCGCGTCCCGGTGTGTGCTGCTCTTGCAATGACTGCACCACAGTTTACGTCGGCAGGCTCTGGCCATGTGGCCCTTCAGGCCGCACTTGAAGCACACCACCTCCGCGGCGCTCCTCTCGGCTCCCCGGTCAGCTGGTCTGTCAGGTCTCGCTCTCCTCTGCCGTACGTTCATCACGTTGTCATCTGCTTCAGCCCGCATCTTCTCTGTGTCCTCGTAACTGCGCGTTTTTGTCTTGAATTCAGAGAACTGCATCGTCTCATCACGTTGTGTGACATGGATTGCTAATGGTTTAAAGGACTCCGGCAGACCTTTTAACACCATTGCTACCAATAGTCCATCACTTAATGTCTCACTGGCATTTCTTAGCGCTGTGATTGCGGTCTCTGCCCGGATCTTCTCTGTGTCCTCGTAACTGCGCGTTTTTGTCTTGAATTCAGAGAACTGCATCGTCTCATCACGTTGTGTGACATGGATTGCAAATGGTTTAAAGGACTCCGGCAGACCTTTTAACACCATTGCTACCAATAGTCCATCACTTAATGTCTCACTGGCATTTCTTAGCGCTGTGATTGCGGTCTCTGCCCGGATCACATACTCGGTCACACTTTCACTCTCAGACTTCTGTAGTGATGTCAGTTCTGTGTAGAGACTTATGATGCGTGGCTTGCCTTTGCCTTGATAGTAGTTTCTTAGGATCTGTAGGGCCTCTCGCCCGTCATCTGCAGCATCGCGCATCACCAGCGACAAACTTTTATCATCCAAAAACTGAATGAGTTCTGCATACGCTTCCTCATTCTTTCCAGCGTCTTGCTGTAGTTCGTCTTCTTCCTCGGTTGTGGGCTCTTTTAAGATAACGTCTTTCAAATCCTGCAATCGCAGTTGGCCCAAAAACTTTGCCTCCCATAATTCGTAATTCTTTTCATCACCGTCGAACAGTAACCGCGACCAGCGGCTAGCAAAACTGTTCCTCTCTGCAGCCCGTCCGCTCATGGTGCTCACAGCGTGCTATCATCACCAGTACGTCGGTGGGTACATGCGGTGTTGGGTTTACCTGGGCCCATAACCTGTTGGCAGAGTAGCCATACAGCAGCAGGTACTTGTGAGGAACACAATCGCACCAAACTCAGTGGAATAAAATAAAGAAAGACGAGGAGGACGATCAACTCTGTTTGCACACCATTCACTGCAACTACTACGGCAATAGCTTGTAGGGACCCACTGTGCAGCATCCAGGAAGGCTTTTTATCAAACACGCCCACTTAACAGGTCATCACAGGTGGTTCCAATCACACAATAAATCAAGATGCTGTCATAAGAAAATAACACGATTTAAACATATTCTGACAAAACATACAATAGGAAAATGTATAATTGAGAGCATCTCTCAACAGAAAGAAAGAAAGAAAGAAAGAAAGAAAGAAAGAAAGAAAGAAAGAAAGAAAGAAAGAAAGAAAGAAAGAAAGAAAGAAAGAAAGAAAGAAAGAAAGAAAGAAAGAAAGAAAGAAAGAAAGAAAGAAAGAAAGAAAGAAAGAAAGAAAGAAAGAAAGAAAGAAAGAAAGAAAGAAAGAAAGAAGTGTAGGCATATATAATGCCTCCGGCTTATATGACGTAATATGATGGCGCCGCGGATGGCAGCCACGGTGAGTCGCTCTGTTTCTTTGGCTTACTTTGTGTGTTTTCTGTGTCCTCTGCTGTCCATCCCGGATCACTTTTACCAGAGAAGTGCTGTTAAACATCGGACAGGCTTCTTCTGGTATTTTCTCTCCTGTTCTCTCCGATTCAGACCGTTTGTCGGAGATTCCAGCCGTAGCGGCGGTGCTGTACAAGCTAGCGCGACGACGGCGGCGCGGAAAACGAGCCGGAGCACTCGTAAGGCTGAGACAGAGAGGGTTCCGTTCTGCCCTACCGTCAATTCATCCGGCGAATGTCCGCTCCCTGGCGAACAAGATGGACAAACTGCTGCTCCTCACTTCAAGGAACACGGACTTCAGCAGATCTGCCGTGCTGTGCTTTGTGGAAACGTGGGCGAACGAACCCCCCACCACGCCGTGGAGTTAGCGGGGTTTTGGCTAACTCGTGCAGATCGCAGCGCGGAGCTCTCCGGAAAATCAAAGGGAGGTGGTCTCTGTTTCTACATTAATGAACGTTGGTGTACTGATATCACGGTGTTGAAAGAGTTTTGCAGCCCTCTCCTAGAAACACTTTTCATAAACTGCCGGCCGTTCCATTCACCGCGGGAGTTCTCCTCGATCGTCATGGCGGCTGTTTACATTCCACCACACGCACGTGCGAGTGAAGCCACGCAGATGCTGGCTGACCAGGTAACAGACATGGAGAAACTTCTACTAAATTCACTAATCATTGTTCTGGGTGATCTTAACAGGGCGAACCTCGCACACAAACTCCCCAGATACAGACAGCGCGTAACGTGTCCCACCAGAGGGGCACAGACTCTGGACAACTGCTACACCGTGATCAAGAACGCATACCACTCTGCGGCTCGTGCAGCTTTAGGACTCTCGGACCACTGTCTAGTTCATCTGATCCCGGCCCACAGGCAGAAGTTAAAAACTTCTAAGCCTGTGGTGAGTACTGTGAGGAAGTGTTCAGTGGAGTCAAGGCAGGACCTACAAGCCTGCTTTGACTGCACCGATTGGGGAGTTTTCGATGCTGCAACTTCAGACTTGCATGAACTCACTGACACTGACACATCATACATCAGTTTTTGTGAGGAGCTGTGTGTGAAAACTAAGACCTTCTGCACGTACAACAACGACAAACCTTGGTTTACACCGAACCTCAGGAGGCTGCGCAAAGTCAAGGAGGAGGTCTACAGGAGCGGCGATTGGGACCTGTTCAAGCAGACCAGAAACACACTGAACCGAGAGGTCAGGAAAGCCAGGAGGTGTTACGGGGAGACCCTGGAGAGACACCTCTCTGCCAATCCTGATCCCTTAACAGTGTGGAAAGGTCTGCAGAGCATCACGGGCTTCAAGAAACGAATCCCCCGTCCTGTGAAGAGCCCAAGGCTTGCTAACCAGCTAAACAGGTTCTACTGCAGGTTTGATCGGTTCTCCCATACAACAGGACCTCTTGCAGAACAATCTACATACTCACCTCCCCCCACAACCGCTCTGTCCACACCTCCATCACCGTCGTCACCTACTCTCTAGCTTGCAGATGCCGCGCCCGCACTCCAGATCCGCGAGGAGGAAGTGCGCCAGATGTTCCGGAGACAAAAGATCAGGAAGGCACCGGGCCCAGACGGCGTGTCACCTTCTGCTTGAAAGTCTGTGCTGAGCAGCTGGCACCCACGTTTGCACGGATCTTCAACAGTTCCCTGGAGCTGCGTGAGGTGCCCTCGTGCTTCAAGATCTCCACCATTGTTCCAGTGGCCATGAAGCCCGCCATTACAGGTTTGAATGACTATAGAACTGTCGCTCTCACATCTGTGGTCATGAAATCTTTCGAGAGGTTAGTGCTGAACCACCTGACGGATGTCACGGGCCCCCTGCTTGACCCCCTCCAGTTTGCCTAGCTGGCAAACCGGTCGGTGGATGATGCGGTCAACATGGGACTGCACTACATCCTGCACCACCTGGACACCCCAGGAACGTACGCCAGGATCCTGTTTGCGGACTTCAGCTCAGCGTTCAACACCATCGCTCCTGACATCCTCCAACAGAAGCTCATCCAGCTCGCGGTGCTTGCCTCCACCTGTCAGTGGATCACCAGCTTCCTGACCAACAGGAGACAGCGTGTGAGGCTGGGGGGTATCACATCTGACACCTGGACCACCAACACTGGCGCTCCTCAGGGATGCGTCCTCTCCCCACTGCTCTTCTCTCTCTACACCAACGATTTCTCTTCAGGTGACTCTCCTGCGAAACTCCTGAAGTATGCGGACAACACCACTCTCTTTGGACTGATCCGGGACGGTAATGAGACTGCGTAGAGACAGGAGGTGGAGCGGCTGGTCCACTGGTGCAGCCAAAACCACCTGGAGCTGAACTCGCTCAAGACCGTGGAGGTGACAGTGGACTTCAGGCGAGACCCTTCACCACTTTCACCCCTCACGATCCGCAGTAATACTTTTCTCTCCACAGACACCTACAAGTTCCTGGGAACCACAATCTCTCGGGACTTGAAATGGACCGGCCTAATAGACTCTGTCCAGAAGAAGGCCCAGCAGAGGCTGTACTTCCTGAGACAGCTCAAGAAGTTCAACCTGCCGCGAGAGCTGCTGAAGACCTTCACCCAGGTTGCAGTCTGTTTGAACTACTCCCCTCCGGACGGCGTTATAGAGCTCTGTACGCCAAAACCAGCAGTCACAGAGACAGCTTCTTCCCCCAGGCTGTTGCTCAGGCTGGGCCTCAGTACCTACCTCTGCAACTGGCTACTGGACTTCCTCTGTCAGAGGCCACAGGTGGTACGTGTTGGCGACAAAATCTCCGCCAGCATCACGCTGAGCACAGGGGCCCCCCAAGGCTGCGTGCTCAGTCCGCTGCTCTTCACCCTCCTGACGCATGACTGCACTGCGACCTACAGCGACAACCGCATAGTGAAGTTTGCTGACGACACGACTCTGGTGGGTCTCATCACCAAGGGAGACGAGACTCAATACAGGCTGGAGGTTGACCTTCTGACCACGTGGTGCAGGAACTACAACCTCCTGCTGAACGTCGACAAGACCAAGGAGATTGTTGTTGACTTCCGGAAGGGTCACACCCAACACCTGCCTACCATCGACGGTGCTGTGGTGGAGAGAGTGAGCAGCGCCAGGTTCCTGGGGGTGCACATCAGTGAGGATCTCTCCTGGTCCACCAACACCGCATCATTGGCGAAGAAGGCCCAGCGCCGCCTGTACTTCCTGCGGAAACTCAGGCGAGCGAATGCTCCTCCGGCCGTCATGACTACGTGTTACCGTGGCACCATTGAGAGCGTCCTCTCCAGCTGTATTGCTGTTTAGGGTGGCAGCTGCACTGACTACAACTTGAAGGCCCTGCAGCGTATAGTGAACGCGGCTGGTAAGATTATTGGTGCTTCACTCCCCTCCTTGAAGGACATTTACACCTCCCATCTCACCCGCAAGGCGACCGCGATTGTGAGTCACCCCGCTCACTCTTTGTTCAATCTTCTCCCTTCTGGGAAGAGGTACAGGAGCCTATGCTCCCGCACCACCAGACTCACCAACAGCTTCATACTCCAGGCTATTAGGATCCTGAACTCTCTCCCCCTTTCTGCGTAGTGTCCTGTACTTTTGGGCTATGCTTACTGTCTGCTGTATGCACACTTGATCCGTTTTTTTCCCTCTTATTTATTGGGTTATTTGTTTATTTATTATTTATTCACCACTCTTATTGTTTATTGTTTGTGCCTTCTTGTTTTTATTTTGTGTCGTTTACTTGTATGTCTATCGTGTGCTGTGTCTTGTCACCGTGGGATAGAGGAAACGTAATTTCGGTTTCTTTGTGTGTCTTGACATGTGAAGAGATTGACAATAAAGCAGACTTTGACTTTTGACTTTGACGAACTCACACCACTCTTAGAGTCTCAGAGTCATTGCTGTGCAATAACATCCTGCTCTCCACACCTTTTTTGAATTGTCTACACTGTTTGTACTATGTACTCTGCATCCATTGCAGCCTGGTCATCCTGGAAGAGGGACCCTCCCATCTGTGGTCTCTTCTCACGGTTTCTCATTTCCCCTAGTAACTAGGGGAAGTGAGTTTTTCTTTGCCCTCCTGGGAGTTTGAGATCAGGGGATGTTTGAGAATATTTGTCATTTTTCACTTGTCCTGAGTGTTGTTAGTCACCTAAATGTTGAACAAGGGCTGTGATCTACCGAAGTCAAATTCCTTGTTTGGCACGCTCAAACGTGGCGAATAAAAACTCTTGAATCTTGAATCTAAGTGGTGTTCTGTTCCTGGATATTAAAATTTATGAGATAATGAATTTTTTTTTCATGAGCTGGTATGTATCTTTATACAGTTAAAATAAAGACTTGAAATGTTTCCTGGTGCATTATAGAATCTACATAATGTATGAATTTAAGTTTTTTTCAAGACTGAAATAAAGTTTTCCACAATATTCTCAAAGGTTTTAATGTGGAAGTTGGCAATGGCAGAATTACAGATCCCTTGTTTATTGCTGATCAATTATCAGCAAGTTCCAAGCGATAGGTGAAAATCTGCGATGTGGAGTCAATCAATATTTTACGATATCCACACAATACTTTTGTAATTGTATTTTTAAACACTTTATTGTATTTTTAAACAGTGTTATAAAGTTTGGTTAGAACTGCTGTTACAGCTCTAAGCCAATCAGCAGCAAGAGTACAAATCAACATGTTCTCATTGGTCTTGTTTCCGCCAAAAGTGTGCTGTAAAATCATACGGGCAGATATTGACATTCTTAAAAACCCGTGATGCACTGAGGCTGCAAAAGATGAAGCGCAAAATTATGAAATCTCCAGTCGATCCGACGGATGAGTAGACTAGCAGTTATTTCTGCAAGTCTTATCAGAAAAAAGATTGTTTTAGGTGTCAAGCGGCCGTGCATTCCCCTTGCCACCCTCTCACCTTCAGAGGGTCGTTTACCCAGCAGGTGCAGGTACTGCCACATGCAGGGTGGCCCAAGAAGGTGCAGCTTTACAGCATCCCCAATCCAACCCTTAAATGCCGAGTGTTAAGCAGGGAGGCATCAGGTTCCATTTTTTTAAAGTCTTTGGTATGACTCGGTTAGGGATCAAACCCACGACCTCCCAGTCTCAGGGCGGCCAATCATACCACAAGGCCACTGAGCTGGCAAAATAGTGAGGGATCACTGTACATACATTCAGTAACTTATTTTAGGGAGATTTCCCTCCTAATTCTATCATTCTTTTCATCCACACAGAACTATACCAACATAATGTTGTTTCTTCTCATTTTACTTTGTTTTCATTACCCTTACAACTTTAAATGTCCTCCTTAGTCATGAGTCTGGTTTATTTGGTCTGCTTTAGAGAGTTTACTGTAGTATGTTCATATTCAATTCCATCCAAGTTTGAGCTAAGAAGAAGAAACAATGGTCCTGGTATTTATTTTGGAAACTTTGTTGGGTTCTGTCAGGTTTATTTCAATGACTGAATAACTATTAAGAGAAGAGCAACAGCAAACAAACCACCAGTGAGACAGAATATTAATATTAAGTCTTTTCTCGCGAGGAGAACGATAGAGAGAGGAAACTCGGTTACAATCTCCATCAATTCTGAGTTCTCCCTCCACGTGCTCCTCTATTTAATGTTTTGGTTGCCCTGGTTACAGAGGCGTTGCTACACTAAAGGGAGGGAAGATTGTGTCTGTAGCAACGTTGATTAGCTAAGGAATGTAGTGTGGTGTGAATTAGCACTTCATTGTCGCCCCGTGACCCCCGCAGAGTTTGTCCATCTGTTCTTCTCCAGTTGTTGGCCGAGCCGTTCTCGAGTGTGATCAGATAACTTGAATTGCCGCTTTTCCTGTGGAACAATGCAACTAAACCTTTGCTAGACTTTATCTACTTAGTAAATTAACAGTCAATAACAATGAGTGACCTGTCCGAAACACTTGAACAAGACTTGAGTAAATATGGGATAACTTGTACGCAACCACTTCAAACTGTGTTTACCTCTTACAGGAACAAAAACACACAGATAACATAAGGACAGGAAGGACACATATGGCTGACAGAGATCAAAAGACTTCCCTGTCACTAAAGAGAAAGAACCTAGATGAAAGGAAAGCCATAAACTCGTAAATGACAAGGCTTTACTTAAATTATTCCAACATTTCCCTCCTGTTTATCACATATTTGCTCAATATTTACATCACCAAAAACAACCACGTCTCTCGATTTTCGGCTGTCAGATCACTAGTATGAGCACAAATAAGTTTACACCAAAGAAGGATAAATGTTGCGATATTATCATTCGGAAACACAGATCTGGGAAAAAGTCTGTAAACTCAAGTGCAAAAATTGCATTATCATCACCGTTATCATCAACATGCTGCCGTTCAGACATTAGGCATACCCGGGCCATCTCGTCGTCCATGGGCGAGATTGCTGTAGTGATAAGACGATTAAACAGAGCACGGAGACATGGAATACAACAACATCCACACAAGGTGAGTATAGCAGTAATTGAGGACACAAGGGCTTTATATTTCCCAAAAGCAGTCATCCACTTGTTGTGCTCTTTCATCCTCGTGTTGAGGGATTGCAAGTTTGCAATCATCTTCGTCAGGCTCCCATCAGGGGCGGTGTCATTCTGGATGAAGGTGCAGCATTGTTCCCTGAACATTGCGCAGACCCTTCCTTTCCCAGACAACAACATAACAAGAGCATTGCGGTTCTGGATTGACATTAGGGAAGGCGTGGCTAGCTGTTCCTGCACTGCCTCAAGTCCCGCTTGTGTCCGTTTGCCCAATTTCTGCATGTTGCAATGGATGTAATTTATCCTGTCAACGTTCTTGTTCATCGTCCACCAGTAGCAAATGGCGGACTCCCATCCCGCTTCAATTTGGTCAATTAATTCTTATTAATCAGGAACTCCTCTGGGGACTCTAATTGCATCAATTTCAGTCAGATCATCGTCGCCTCTCAAATTTAAAGACATTATGTTTTTGTTTTGTCCAGCTTTTTCCCAGATTTTGGCATGTCGGTACGTATACAATTTTGGTTGACTACATTCTCTAAAAGCAATGGTTTCTTTTTTCTTTCTTCAATGGATATTGCTATATAGAATGCTCTGTCACACATCTTACAATCCAATCGACGTGATAGACTTCACACGATCTTTGATCAATGGTGATGGTAGAACCTAAAGCAATGGTCGCAAACCCATACACATGAAGGACATTTACACCTCCCATCTCACCCGCAAGGCGACCACGATTGTGAGTGATGCGAGTCACCCCGCTCACTCTTTGTTCGAGCTTCTGCCCTCTGGGAAGAGGTACAGAAGCCTGTGCTCCCGCACCACCAGACTCTCAAACAGCTTCATACTCCAGGCTGTTAGGATCCTGAACTCGCTCCCCCGTTCTGCGTAGCGTCCTGTACTTTTACTGTCTGTACTGTCTGTATGCACACTGGCTCTTATTGTTGTGTTATCTGTTTATTTATTATTTATTATTACTCTTATTTATTGTTTGTGCCTTTTTGTTTATGATGTTTTTTTACTTTTGCGCTATGCTTGCTGGCTCCGTTTTGCTCCTCTTATTTATTGTGTTATCTGTTTATTTATTATTTATTCATCACTCTTACTATTGATTGTTTGAATTTTTGCCTTCTTGTTTTTATATTGTGTCGCGTACTTGTATGTCTATCGTGTTATGTGTCTCGTCACCGTGGGATAGAGAAAAACGTAATTTCGGTCTCTTTGTGACATGTGGAGAGATTGACAATAAAGCTGACTTTGACTTTGACTTTGACTTGACATATTCAATTGTCTTTACAGCTTGTTTTGCCATTAGCAATCAATTGTTTCGTTTAGCAGTTTATTCTTATACTAGTTACCTGAAATAAATTATCCACGTTCACTTTAGATATATTCATCCCATTAGTTAACATCTACAGCGGTTGTTGACAAAATATACATATAAACATCATACTCTCATAGCAGTCCAGATCTGACACAGCAGATCATCCTGCAAAGGTCAAATTGATCTTTTAAATTGCTACAATGCAGCATAATTAAAACAATTTTTTGGGAGTGATCAATATAAGTTGTTCACTCATCTCTCCCCTACTCATTATGACTTAGTTCCCACAAATACCACATTGCTGAAGCCAACAAAGTGGCAACAAAGATAGCCACCTTACATGCAATAACGTCATTGTTCCATTTTCTTGTTCCCGGCATTTCTCTAAGAGGTAAGGCTCCCTTTGGGTCACTTTTTCCCGATTGAACGTTACCTCAAAAGTAATTACCCTTTTGTAATTTGCAAGGACCACCTCAACTGACCTTTCTGCTATTTTAATGGCAGTTGATGTAATTATCAATATTCAATGTGGCCCTTCCCCCTTGGAAGAACACCAGCGTTTTGTTTTCAATGCTCTTAATGAGAATGTGCTTTGTTCTTTTTGCCTTTAAAATATTAATTATAAATATAAAATGTAAATGCCAAATTTGAATCATCCTTAGTTTCCCACTTGGTTTTAAACATGGTAATCTATATTGTCGCCCAAACAATTTTTCATACGGGGTTAAACCCACAGTACTGGTAATATTTAGTACAGTTTGACCAGGTCTAAACATTTTGTCCATGATCTTCCATTTTTCCCATGCAGATTTTCACACTTTATACCAGTTCTGTCACGAGAATTAATTTCCGAAATCCCATATCTCGGTATTATTTCTTTACATAACGTTTTTGCCACTGTTAAGGCATTCAGTGTTTTTGTTGAAGCCAATTCAAACCATTTTGAGAATGCATCTTTTATGACCAGGCAGTATAACCCTGTGGATTGCATGTTAAACAAGCTCTTCAAAAAAAAATTTCTATAACTGTTTAACTGTTTTGAATATGAATCAAATTCACATGATGTATAAAGCTGACTGAACTGCCCCATTATCCCCCCTCTTGAGCCATCCGACACACAACCATGGCTCAATATTGCTGCCCGCTTGTATAGGTTTTTTGGAGGATAGGTCAGTCTTCTGGTCATTTATAGGTGCCATTCTCTACCCTTGCCCCTTTCTTTGTCCATGATTGAATTTCAATCTATGGACTTTGTCGCTGCACATCTTTAAAAATGTTTCAGTAATTCAATCCGCTTCTTGTGTGTATAAAATTTGAAGCGTCTTTTGCACTGCAGCTATGCGGTTCCGTCCGCAAGCTTGTTACCTCTTGACACCTTATCAGTCTCGTGCGTGCCCTGCACACGTGCACATAGCTATTTGTCGTGGCAATTGGACTGCTTCCACAACTAGCTTAGTTGTAGTTTCTTTTCAATCAGTTTCTCATCCTTTATCACAAGAATCTTAGTAATTTGAACAAAAGTCAAAAAGTATGTTTTATTTTACTCAATTGTACGATTTAGAGAATCCATATGTAGTAAAGCGTTGTATTACTACATATGATTTCATCTTCATTTAATTTTGACACACCTTTCAAAATGCTTCTCAGTGTCCCAGTGCACACATGCTTTGCGTGTGTAACTGGTTGTCTCAACCCGTGTTCCACATCCTAATCTTTCCTTCCTCAAGGTGTCAAACCAATCCACTAATTGGAAAAGATAAAAATCAACAAATTAACCATCAGTAAATTAATATAATAGTTAATTTGTCTTTGTTTCTTAACTTTAACTAACTCAATCACTCTCTTATCCTCAAATGTAAAAACTTGTGTAGTCCTTACACAACCAATCGACTATTTCTTCTAAATTTAGCTTTGAAATGTTGTTATTTAATAATTTTGCTTCATCCAATCCCAGAAAGCAAGTTCTTTCCATCTCTCAAATTTGGTTTCATCAGGGATAGGCATTAATGCAGTGTGGACCAGTTCCTGCCCACAAAAAATTGCTTGCCTTTCTTTTCTTCTTATTTTCTTTTCAAAATTGCTTTTGTTTTGCGGTGCAAATCAAGTCTTTTGTGCACCTACATTAGCCAATTTCAACACATAACACTGACAGTACACAGACAACACAAAAACTTACAGCAGAGACACAGCTCACAAACGATACAAACAAACAACGCTGCGCAAACGTCATCCTCTGTTTTGACGTTTTGGTTATACTTTTGTTTTCCCATCAGTGCCTTTTATCCTTCATGCAAATATTGTCACATCTTCCTTAAGCATCACTCTCTGAGAAAATCACACTGTCCCTGCTTCGCCTGCAGCCATAGCAGCATAGGGGGGGGGGGGCGCAGCATCAATGTTGATTGGTCACAGGCTGGCCATTTCCTGCAACAACCATGATGCCGGCCCACCGCCCACACGAGCATAGCAAAGGCCCACGCGGACAGCCCCGCCCCGCGACAACGCGCGAGCGCAGGCACGCTTATCAGTTTCACCTTCTCAAAGGGCAGGCCAACTCTGCTGTTGCCCTCCCCTATCATGTTCACCTTCAACATCTTTCAGTCTTCTACACAACATTTGCTGTCTCATTCTCGTCCTATCAAGCCACCATTCTAGTCACTGTCTGCCACACACGTCTTATTTTCTCTACTGCCACACACTGCTCATCTTAGTTTCTCCAACAAACTTAAACACATCATCGTCCACTTCTCAATTTCCCTATTATTGCTCAACAGCCTCCAGAACATTCTCCATTACTGATTTCTTCCATAGAACACACATCTCACTCGCACTCATACACACACCCATTCATGAGGATCCTCCGCGCGCACACGCACACACACACCAGCACAAAAGGATGACGCACAACATATAAGAACACATAGAAGCACTAAGAACATGTTTTTGCTCGTATTACTTGTCTGATTTATTCTCTATTTCACTTTTAGAAACTATGTGTAATTCTTTTCTATTTATTTAGCAAATTTTAACTTCAATGTTTCTTTATCTTACTTTATCCTTTTAACATAAATATCTCCTTATATTTAAGCTAATTTTCTCCTTAATTTTGGCAGCCAGGTTCCCACTTCATTACATGGAAACCTGATCTGATTTGATTTTGGCCTAGTCCTAGTGTTTCTGTTAATTTGTGCAGTCACGTGCCATGTGACCGTTTTCTCCGCAATTCCAGCATTTTATTGGAGGTTGCACAACTCCTCTTCCTCGGCCTCTAAAGCCTCCTTTAGACATTGCTCGCCCTCTCTGGCCTTTCTGTCCTCTGCCTGCATTTTGGTAAAAAGTGTCACTATCCTGGTCAACCAGAAAAGTGTCTTTTGAAGCTTTCATTTGTTTTCGTTTTTGTTTGCCTAATACTATTTTTCCGCATGGAGGGCATGATTTATATATTCCTCCAAAGTTCCGGTGTTCATTCCTATATGATTATTGATCACCCTAATTTGTATTGCAGGCTTGGACCCTACATGGATGGCATTTTTTAATTGTTGCTGATAAGCACCAGTCCACTGTGTGTTTTAAACACTTTTGTCATGCGCACTCGATACTCATCAAAGGTTTCATTATCATTTTGCTTTGTTCTGCCTATTTCTGTATAATTTGCTCTGATTTCCTTTGACCAATCCATTTCTAGCGGGCTTTTCTGCCTAGTGGCTCTGTCCGTCATCCCATAAGGAGGAGGTGATTCCTCAATTTTGTGTGTGTCATGCATTTGCGGATACAACTTCGCAATGATCTTTAGTTTTGAATTTGTAGCATGTGTTTTCTCTTCTTGCTCTTGTACTGCTTCTAGTTCTCCCTCAAATTTATATTTTTTAACCCATTTATCGAAACCTTTTTTAAATCGGTTGGGATCCTGCCTTTCAATTATTTTCCAATCTTTGCATTTTAGTTCATGTCGGGGTAGGGACTTTCGCTTATTATTTAAGTTTCCCATGGTTTATTTTTCTAAATTTTGGAGTTGGTAGTTTGAATGGCACCTACAGTGTCCTAAAACCAACTTTATTCACAGGACAGTGGTTAAAAATTCAATGTGTGGTAAGTCTCCTTTCACCTCCCCCAAAAGGGAGCGGAGAGTTGTTACCTCTGCACCCACACAAAGACACCGTTTACAATCCTGTGTGTTTATATAGAGGAGCGCTCAAATGAGATCACTCTCAGTCAAACCGTTCACAAGCATACCACGCGCGTTTTTTTTTTTAAGAACAGAGGAGTCTGCCCCTCCTGCTGCGGAATTTAACTAACATAAAACGTTAGGGGGCTCCACATCCGCCCCTGCAGAATTTAACTGTTTCTAGTTGTACTTGATAGGGTCTAGAATTCTCAAGGTTTTTTTGTTTTGTTTTTTAATAACAGAGGAGTCCGCCCCTCCTTCTGCAGAATTTAACTAGCTTGAAAGCTAGGGTGCTCCACATCCGCCCCTGCGGAATTTAACTGTTTCTATTTAGAAGAATTAATATTCCTACTCACGGTCTGCTGATTCTCTTCCTCGGAAGATCTCGTCAACCCTCCCGGTGTCCAGCCGGACTGATCGAGACAGTCCCGTCAAAGGGTTTTTGTTTACCTCGGCCGAGGATTGTCACCTGCGTCGAAGAGCCCGCTGGAACCGTTCAAGGCGTGTCGAGATCCCGGACGAGCCCCCAATTTCTGTCAGGTTTATTTCAATGACTGAATAACTATTAAGAGAAGAGCAACAGCAAACAAACCACCAGTGAGACAGAATATTAAGTCTTTTCTCGCGAGGAGAACGATAGAGAGAGGAAACTCGGTTACAATCTCCATCAATTCTGAGTTCTCCCTCCACGTGCTCCTCTATTTAATGTTTTGGTTGCCCTGGTTACAGAGGCGTTGCTACACTAAAGGGAGGGAAGATTGTGTCTGTAGCAACGTTGATTAGCTAAGGAATGTAGTGTGGTGTGAATTAGCACTTCATTGTCGGCCCGTGACCCCCGCAGAGTTTGTCCATCTGTTCTTCTCCAGTTGTTGGCCGAGCCGTTCTCGAGTGTGATCAGATAACTTGAATTGTCGCTTTTCCTGTGGAACAATGCAACTAAACCTTGGCTAGACTTTATCTACTTAGTAAATTAACAGTCAATAACAATGAGTGACCTGTCCGAAACACTTGAACAAGACTTGAGTAAATATGGGATAACTTGTACGCAACCACTTCAAACTGTGTTTACCTCTTACAGGAACGAAAAAACACAGATAACATAAGGACAGGAAGGACACATATGGCTGACAGAGATCAAAAGACTTCCCTGTCACTAAAGAGAAAGAACCTAGATGAAAGGAAAGCCATAAACTCATAAATGACAAGGCTTTACTTAAATTATTCCAACAGGTTCTCTCTTTCTCACCGCAAACCTCCTCTAACTCCATCTTCCTTATGTCCCATAACCAAAATGAACGCCTCCTAACCGCTTGAAATATTATACAACCTACATCCAATCCCAACATTTTCCTACAAAACAAAGAGAGCCTTTGTACGCTCTATGTGTGTCAATCTGTTCAGAGATGAGACGGCCCTATTCAAGATTCAAGAGTTTTCTATTGGCCATGTTTGAGCGTGCCAAACAAGGAATTTGACTTCGGTAAAAACACACCCTCTGTTCAACATTTAGGTGACTAACAACATTCAGGACATGTGAATAATGGCAAAAACAGTGTAGACAAATTCAAAAAGCTGTGAAGAGCAGGATGTTATTGCACTAATGTCTCTGAGATTCTGTGAGTGGTGTGAGTTCATCAGAGCAACAGCCTGGGGTAAGAAGCTGTCTCTGTGTCTGCTGGTTTTGGCATACCGAGCTCTATAACGCCGTCCGGAGGGGAGTAGTTCAAACAGACTGCAACCTGGGTGAGAAGGGTCTGTAGAGATGTTCCTTGCACGATTCCTGGTCCTGGACAGGTACAAGTCTTGGATAGATGGGAGGTTGATTCCAATGATCTTTTCTGCAGTTCTGATTGTCCGTTGTAGTCTGTGCTTCTCTTGTTTGGAGACAGTGATGGAGGTGCAGAGGACAGACTGGATGATGGCAGTGTAGAAGGTCTTCAGAAGCTCTCGCGGCAGGTTGAACCTCTTGAGCTGTCTCAGGAAGTAAAGCCTCTGCTGGGCCTTCTTCCGGACAGAGTCTATGTGGCCGGTCCATTTCAGGTCCCGGGAGATTGTGGTTCCCAGGAACTTGAAGGTGTCTGTGGAGAGAATAGTATTACTGCGGATAGTGAGGGGTAAAAGAGGTGAAGGGTCTCGCCTGAAATCCACTGTCATCTCCACGGTCTTGAGCGGGTTCAGCTCCAGATGGTTTTGACTGCACCAGTGGACCAGCCGCTCCACCTCCTGTCTGTACGCAGTCTCATTACCGTCCTGGATCAGTCCGATGAGAGGTGTGTCGTCTGCATACTTCAGGAGCTTCACAGGAGAGTCACCTGAGGAGAAATCATTGGTGTAGAGAGAGAAGAGCAGTGGGGAGAGGACGCACCCCTGAGGGGCTCCAGTGTTGGTGGTCCGGGTGTCAGATGTGATGCCCCCAGCCTCACACGCTGTCTCCTGTTAGTCAGGAAGCTGGTGATCCACTGACAGGTGGAGGCAGGCACCGCAAGCTGGATGAGCTTCTGTTGGAGGATGTCAGGAGCGATGGTGTTGAACGCCGAGCTGAAGTGCACGAAGAGGATCCTGGCGTACGTTCCTGGGGTGTCCAGGTGGTGCAGGATGTAGTGCAGTCCCATGTTGACCGCATCATTCACTGACCTGTTTGCCCGGTAGGCAAACTGGAGGGGGTCAAGCAGGGGGCCCGTGACCTCCTTCAGGTGGTTCAGCACTAACCTCTCGAACGATTTCATGACCACAGATGTCAGTGCGATGGGTCTATAGTCATTCAAACCTGTGATGGCGGGCTTCTTGGCCACTGGAACGATGGTGGAGCTCTTGAAGCACAAGGGCACCTCACACAGCTCCAGAGAACGGTTGAAGATCCGTGCAAAGGTGGGCGCCAGCTGCTCAGCGCAGACTTTCAAGCAGGAAGGTGACACGCCGTCTGGGCCCGGTGCCTTCCTGGTCTTTTGTCCCCGGAACATCTGGCGCACTTCCTCCTCGCGGACCTGGAGTGCGGGCGCGGCCTCTGCAAGAGAGTGAGTGGGTGACAACGATGATAGAGGTGTGGACAGAGCAGTTGTGGGGAGAGGTGAGTATGTAGATTGTGCTGCAGGAGGTCCCGTTGTGTGGGAAGACAGATCAAACCTGCAGTAGAACCTGTTTAGCTGGTTAGCAAGCCTTGGGCTCTCTACAGGACGGGGGGTTTGTTTCTTGTAGCCCGTGATGCTCTGCAGACCTTTCCACAGTGTTGAGGGATCAGGATTGGCAGAGAGGTGTCTCTTCAGGTTCTCCTCGTAACACCTCCTGGCTTTCCTGACCTCTCGGTTCAGTGTGTTTCTGGTCTGCCTGAACAGCTCGCGGTCGCCGCTCCTGTAGGCCTTCTCCTTGACTTTGCGCAGCCTCCTGAGGTTCGGTGTAAACCAATGTTTGTCATTGTTGTACGTGCAGAAGGTCTTAGTCTGCACACACAGATCCTCACAAAAACTGATGTATGATGTGACTGCAGCTTTGAAAGCTCCCCAATCGGTGCAGTCAAAGCAGGCTTGGAGGTCCTGGCTTGACTCTACTGCCCACTACCTCACAGTCCTCACCACAGGCTTAGAAGTTTTTAGTTTCTGCCTGTAGGCCGGGATCAGATGAACTAGACAGTGGTCCGAGAGTCCTAAAGCTGCACGAGCCATGTGATCATGATCATACTGCATAGAGAATAGTCGAACAACGGACTTTTTATTTGTTTTTTTATCCTTATCATTGCACTGACCAAAAGATAGACATATTTTATTCTGGATATGATGTATGAACAATCCTTTTTCCTGTTAATTCAGTTTTGAAGATCTGCTATTAATTTAGACCCACTATGGATGGCTTGCTCAATGAGAATGAATGGTAACAAGTTCAAATGTATTAATGCGTTCAAGCAGTCACGTTTTATGTTGTTAAAGTCCAGCACTTTAAGAATACAAATTCAAATTGTGAGAGCAATCATCTTTCAGAGTCAGCATCACATACATGGACATATGAGGAACACCAGACCTGACCTGAGATTGGCCGTGTGTTTCGAATCTTTCTGGGAAACCAGCCATGGTTTGATTCGTCTCAGATTTTCCTTGACTTGCCCTCTTTTTCTGTCTCCCACTTCAATCCCTCAATTTTCACTGATCCATCGTGCTCTCTACATCTGCCATCCATCCTTCCGTTCCCGTTTGCACAGTAGATTGAGCATTTGAGACTCCAGACCTCACATTATGTACATAGAAATGAAGAAAAGACAGTCTTATGAAGTTCATGCTTTTTTTAATATAGATACAGCCAAACTCTAAACACAAGGAACTTTTGAGGTCCATAAAACAAAATAAAAAGGAAGTATGGAAAAATAAAAGAAGAAAGGCTGCGTTGGGAACATACCTGATTGCAAGATCTCTTTCTAAAACACAGAACTGCAATAGAGTTCAGTATTGAATGATATGAAGAACGTTTTGGATAGTCACAGCCACAGCTTTATATCTTTAGGCAAAGAAACATTCCACTATCACTTGTTGATAAAGAAAGCAGGGAGCAAGAAAATCCAGCATGTGTTGCCTGTGGATCCCTCAAGATCTATTTATCTTACAGTGGAACCTCACTGGTTGGGGCTGTAGGGGAAAGTATGGTATTTAAAAGGAGTACGTAATATTTGAACTTGACACCACTGCCTGAGTTTGATTTGCTAATTGATGAGTTCCAGAGACTTGGAAATAAATTGGCTAGCTGCTGAGAATAAGGCATGTTTTTCGAGCATGTGACGCTGCTTCCTTTTCCCTAGGCCATAGTAAAACACTCCCGTCGGCAATGATAAGTTTGAGGTAAACTCTTGCATCTACAACACACTGTACAGCACGCCCGGACTGACCATAGGAGAACCGGGAGTATTCCCGAAGCGCCGGCCTAGGATTGGCCTGCTAGCCTGGGTCTCTCTGTTTGTTTGTTTGTTTGTTTGTCTGTTTTGTTTAAGTCTGCCGGTGCGGCGGCGCGCCTATCAGAGAGACAGGCCAGGCCACTCAGGCCCAGGAACATGTGAGGAGGGAAAGACGATTGGATTATATCAATTAACACCCGCCCCCACAGTCCGTATCAACCACACAGAGCGTGTGTGGAGGAAGGGCTGTGGTACGTATTAGGGGTGTAACGATACATCGATACACATCGATTAATCGATATAATGCTCTGCGATTTATTGGCATCGATGCTAAAGGTAAACATCGATTTATATCGCCGTGTTTGACCTAGGACATTAGACGCGACTTTATTTTGAAATCCAGTTCATTGTTGCTTGCTTCCTCTTTTCGGGAGCAGTGCGCCCGGTGTTGTTGTGTTGCGAGCAGATCACGCACGTGAAAGGGGAGGGGACAACTAGTACGCGGCTCCTGGGCTGCTGCTATGGCTAGTGTCCAAAAAGACGAGGAAATTTGCTCCCCTTTAGGCTTCAAGTCATTCGTTTGGAAGCACTTTGGATTCCAAAGAAAAGATGGCTCAACGGACAAGACACGTGCAGTTTGTAAATCCTGCCATGCGGTGATAAAATATTCAGGGAGCACAAATCTCGCCGCACATTTAAAGAAAAAACACGACATCGAAGTTCAGTGTTAAAGTAAGGAATTTGTATACTACAATACTCTTGTAATTTCCTAAATAAAGAGTTTGCAGTACCTTGTTGATTTTGCGTATGAATTGTTATAAATCAGGATATTGTTCTATATTTTTTATTTAAAAAAAAAAATCGATCGTAGAGCACTATATCGCGATATATCGTGAATGAATCGCAGCAGGCTTTAAGATATCGGCAAATATCGTATCGTAGTTCTTTATATCGATATTATATCGTATCGTGACAAAACCCGCGATTTACACCCCTAGTACGTATGTCAGGTGCCGGCTGCTGTGGTGTGTGTAACTAGCGAGCGGTGCAAGTAAGGATAATGGACTTCAAACGTGATAAAAAGAAGAGGAAAGGCAAGGAGAGGGACAAAAAAAGAAAGGCGCTGGAGGAGGACGCGGCCAAATGCAGAAAAGTTACGGATTTATTCAGCCCTCTCCCAACACACACACACACACACACATGGTGCCATTAAAAACTGTGTGTGTGCCCGCGCGTGTATGCATGCCAGTTTGCATGTGTTGTGTGCATATGTGCCGCTGCCATGTAATAAGGCTTTCCCTCTGCTGATTTATTGTTAGATTTAGTTCTAGTTGATTTTGTAAGTTGAAGAGTCATTTGTTATTCTGTCTTACATGCACATTCCTCTAAACTTTCTAACTCGCCCTGTCTAAATTAATATTAAAATACATGTCTATGTTTCCTATGCAAAGGTGGAAATATTGCCAGTTTTGGTGCTTCAGACAGTAGGCCCAGTACTAGCTCAGAGCAGCTGACAGGTAAAGAACAGTCACCTATCAATGCATGGGATTGAATAGGCTATAACTATGTATGAAAAATTTGGGGAAAAAAGCACATATTTAACCATATCAGTCTTTTGATATTGATTAAATGTCTTATTGTCGATAATATAATTATTATGCTGGTTGTTCTGACACTCCCAGCAGATGCAGAGTATACTGGCAAGACAAGTCCAGGGAGCAGTGCAGGGAAAAGACCAACTCAGGACACAGACAGACAGACTCAGAGAAACCTTTTGATTATTTTGCTCGCCCTCATTCTCGAGATTTTGATTTGTTTTTCCGGTACCACCCACAACAAAACCCAAAGAATGATTGTGTTCATGTGTGTGAACACAAATGTGTTTTGCTTGTGTCCATGCATTTAAGTGTGGGTGTGAACATGCACGTGTGGGCAAGGCCAGGGTGGCCTGGTTACATAACTGACTCCTGGTCTGAAAAAGTCTCCCTGCTGTACGAACTAAGTTGTGCAGATTTTTTTTTCTCGCTTTTTTGTTGTCAATCCAAATTGCTGATATGGGGATAGTTTTAAATGTGTTCAATTTAGTCAGATATTCTTTGATTAAGATAAGATAGTGTATAATTGAAAATACATTTTCCACTGTCCCATTTACATTGAATTAATCATCCATAAGGTACTCCAATTTGAGCCACAGTGATTATTTTTGCAAAAATAATCGACTGGCTCTGCATTGTTCTCAGCATCGAATGTCTTGTAGTGAGCATATTCAAAAGTTTTGAAGTACAGTCAAACCTCGGTTTTCGAACGGGACGGTTCTCGAACAAATCGGAATTGGAACAAAAGATTCGAGATTTTTTTGCTTTGGTTGTCGAACAAAAATTCGGAGGTCGAACCTCGCGAGATGAGCCAAGATGACCCGAAAAACCCTACCGCGCGACCCGGATGCTGACTGTCTCTGTTTGTTGTTATTGTATTTTCATTACTTTGAGGATTGTATTAACCCAGGGGTGTCAGGATCCAGTCCTCGGGGGCTGAATCCCTACATGTTTTCCAAGTTTCCCTCGTTAAACACACCTGATTCTAATCAGGCTCCTGCTGAAAGTGAGGACGAACTGGACATTTGAATCAGGTGTGTTTAACAAGGGAAACTTGGAAAACATGTAAGGATCCGGCCCCCGAGGAAAGGAGTTTGACACCCCTGTATTAACCCCTAATCATGCCTCCAAAGAAAGCAAGTGGGAGTAGTAAAACCATCCTAAAACACAAAGACGCTCTTAAAGAAATGTGACAGTGAGCGCACAGCGCGCTGCAGTTGCGCGATTGGACCAAATTAAGCTCCCTGCGCACTGAGGTCCACTAAAGTTTTGGGAAGTACATCAGGACTTTGAAAATATTTTCTAAATGTCAGCGACAGCTCTGTTACAATAATGCGAACAGCCCGGTGCTGTAAGGGAATGGAGAGTGCAGCCAAGTGCGTAGCGATAGAGACTTTATTGCGGTCGATCAGGCTGGGAAAAACAAGCTGTTCTGCTGCATCTTCGATTCTTCACGGACTTCGCTTTGTCGTGGACCGGAGGGCGAAACAATATTACTGGACAGACGGACATTTGGGTCTGCGCTGGCGGCGTTGATATAGCGCTGTGGCAGGTGGCGGCGATTCCGCTGAGAGGGGGGCGTGGTCCTGTCACAGGTGGCGCCCGTACGTGACAGAACCCCCCCCCCCCCTACAAGAGACGGCTCCCGACGTCCCCAGAGCACTAAAACACAAAAAAAATCAGAAGGCAGAGGAGGGCAACCGGATGACCAGGCGAAACGTCCGATTCCTCGTCGGACAAGGCCGCCTCGGGCCCTTACCCCTGGGCCCCTCAACCGTCCTCGGCCGTCCGCGCCGGGGGCCCGGTTGGTCCAGGTGACAGCGATGGAACACCGTGATGAGCGAACGGTCGAGGATCCAGCGGCTCGGGACCCAGGAGCGGTGGGCGTCGTCATAGCCCTCCCAATCCACCAGGTATTGGAAGCCACGACCGCGCCGTCGCGATCGGAGCAGGGAGCGGACGGCGTAAGCCGGGCCCCCCTCAACGAGCTGGGGCGGTGGCGGCGGCACGGGCACCGGCGCCAATGCGCTCTCAAAGACCGCACAAGGGACACGTGGAACGTTGGGTGTACCTTCATGGACTCCGGAAGGAGGAGACGGATGGGCTGATCACCTTCTGGATGGGAAACGGCCCAACAAAGCACGGCGCCAGCTTGCGGGATCCCTTTCGCTGCGGCAAATCCTGCGTCGAGAGCCACACCCGCTGGCCCACTCTGTACTCCGGGGCTGGCGACCGGTGCTTGTTTGCCTGGCGGGCGTAGCCTGAAACAGAGCGGAGAAGAGCGGTCCGGGCCCTCGCCCAGGCACGACGACAACGGCGGACACAAGCCTGGGCCGACGGGCACGCCGTGTAACGTTCCTGGTGGGCGAACAAGGGTGGCTGGTACCCGAAGACGCAGTGGAAGGGCGACAGTCCCGTAGCCGAGCTGGGGAGGGAATTGTGGGCGTACTCCACCCAAGGCAGCTGTTGGACCCACCCACGCTGGTCCCCGGCGGCCATGCATCGGAGGGACCTGCCCAGCTCCTGGTTCAGACGCTCCGCTTGACCGTTGGACTGAGGGTGAAACCCCGACAAGAGGCTGTCCGTAGCGCCGAGGAGTCGGCAGAACTCCGCTCAGAAGGTGGACGCAAACTGCGGGCCACGGTCCGACACGATGTCCTGTGGGAGGCCGTGGTGATGAAACACCTCCCGCACCATGATGGACGCAGTCTGCTTTGCGGACGGAAGCTTAGGCAGAGGAATGAAGTGCCCGGAGTCGGAGTAGCCCGGCCGGAGGACGAGTGGAGGTCTTATAGCGGTTACATATTGAGCAGGCTCTGACATAATCGCTGGTGTCCACTTGCCAGGTGGGCCACCAGAAACGCTGCGCCACCACGTACCTTGTGCGCGCAGCTCCGGGATGACAGGCCAGGCGTGAGTCGTGTGCCCATTGCAGCACGGACGAGCGCAGGCCCTCAGGGACGAACAGGCGACCTTCCGGGCAGTTGCTGGGGCCGGGTTGATCGCGTGGTGCGGCTTCCACTTGGCGTTCAATCTCCCATGACAGCGCCGCCACCCGCACCGAGCTCGGGAGAATAGTGGGAGGCGGACCCCGTCCCTCCTCCCCGCCAGGAAACGAACGCGACAAGGCATCCGGCTTCGCGTTGCGGGAACCCGGCCTGTAGGAGAGAGAGAACTCAAACCGGTCAAAGAACAGAGCCCACCTTGCTTGCCTCGCGTTCAGCCTCTTGGCCGATCTCAGGTACTCCAGGTTGCGGTGGTCAGTCCAGACGATGAACGTCGTGGTGGCGCCCTCCAGCCAATGCCGCCAGTCCTCCAAGACCAACTTGATGGCGAGGAGCTCCCGGTTGCCGATGTCATAGTTCCGCTCCGAGGCCTACAAGCGGCGAGAAAAAAAGGCGCACGGGTGGAGGCGATCGTCCTGGCAGCTGCGTTGGGACAGCACCGCCCCAACACCCACGTTTGAGGCGTCCACCTCGACCACGAACTACCGGTCAGGATCGGGGACTCGGCGGATGGGAGCGGACGTGAACCTTCTCTTGAGCTCCTGAAACGCTTGTTCTGTCCGTTCCGTCCATTTGTATGGGGAGGCGGGGCTGGTGAGGGGCGCGGCCACCGTGCTGTACCCACGGATGAAATGGCGAATTGTTGCAGCCGCTTGCGTGTCTCGGGGACAGGCCATGACGTTACCGCTTGCACTTTCTCTGGGTCCATCTCGACGGATCCCTCACGCACCACGTAGCCGAGGAACTTGACAGAGGACGCATGGAACTCGCACTTCTCTGCCTTCACGTAGAGCGAATTTTCCAGGAGGCGACGTAGCACCGTCCGAACATGCTTGATGTGTTCAGCGAGCGAGCGGTAGAAGATGAGGGTGTCGTCCAAATAAACGAACACAAACTTGTCCAGCATGTCTCGTAGCACGTCGTTTATTAAGGACTGGAAAACCGCTGGGGCATTGGTGAGCCCAAACGGAACCACCAAGTACTCGTAGTGGCCGCTCGGGGTGTTGAAAGCCGTCTTCCACTCGTCTCCCTCGCGGATGCGGATCAGGTGGTAGGCGTTGCGATGGTCCAGCTTAGTGAAGACGGTGGCACCCTGAAGGCACTCGAAGGCGGAAGACAGAAGAGGCAGGGGGTATCGGTTCTTAACGGTTATCGCGTTTATTCCCCGGTAGTCGATGCACGGACGGAGCGTGCCCTCCTTCTTCTCCACGAAGAAGAACCCTGCTCCCGCAGGTGATGAGGACGGCCGTATGATGCCGGCCGCCAGGGACTCCCGGATGTATTCCTCTATGGCCCGGCGCTCAAGAGCGGGCAGGGAGTAGACGCGTCCCTTGGGGGGGAAGGTGCCGGGCAGCAGGTCGATGGCGCAATCGTAAGACCGGTGGGGAGGAAGGGAGGTGGCCCTGGCCTCACTAAAAACCTCTTTGAGTTTGTGATAAACCGCCGGTACGGTGGAGATGTCGGGGCTGGTGGCCGCCCTCAGGCACGTCCGATGGCAGCGTTCGCTCCACTGCCGAACCACCCCCACCTCCCAGTCCAGTACCGGGTTGTGCTGCCGCAGCCAAGGGTGCCCCAGGATGAGCTGCTGTCCTGGGAGGGGAAGAAGAAAAAACTGGATGGTCTCGTGGTGATTGCCGGAGAGCAGTACCTTGACTGGCTCTGTCACGAAGGCCACCTCGCCGATCAGACGGCCATCAATGGCGCGTGCGGGAATGGGCGGACTCAGAGGCAGGAAGTTAATGCCCCACTGGCGTGCCAGGCAACTGTCCATGAGGTTACCCTCCGCCCCGGAATCCACCAGGGCAGCCACGTTCATGTCGCCCGCCGCGAGCTGGACACGTGCCTGTAACGTGAGCGTACTGGGACTGGGAGAGCCTGTGCTGGTCGAGCTCACGCGGATCCCCCCACGCCGCGTGAGCCCCGGCCTCCTGACGGGCACCCCGTCACTCGATGACCCCCCTCCCAGATCCATGGGCTCGGCGGGGGAGGTGCGGTTGGCGGGTTTCGCAGGGACCTCCGCTCCCGATTGCGCTGCCGCGTCCGAATCCGCCGGTCTACTCGGGCCGCCAAGTTCATCGCGTCCTTCAGGGTTTGCGGCCGATCGCGGGAAACTAGCTCGTCCTTCATGTACTCGGCGAGACCGTTGAGGAATGTGCTGACGAGCGCCGGCTCGTTCCACCCGCTGCTGCCGGCCAGGGTCCGGAACTTGAGGGCGTAGTCTGCGACCGATCAGCTACCTTGACGCAGCGTCGCCAGTTCCTTGGCGGCGTCTTCGGCGGCAGAGCCCAGGTCGAACAAGCAGAGCAATTCCTCCACAAATGCGTTGAACGTGTCACAAGCCGGGGCCCCCCTCTCGTATTCGGCCAGCCCCCACAGCCGCGCCTTGTCCGTGAGGTGGTCCGTTAGGGCGAACCCGACTTTGGCAGCCTCCGATGCAAACGTGACGGGCTGGAGATCAAACATTATACGGCAGTTAGTCACGAACGCCCTCACGTGTATGGGATCTCCGCTGAATATTTCAATGTTGCTGAGGCGGGGCTCTGGAACGTCCGCGAGCCTCCTGGCCTTGGTCGACGGGCGGGGTGCCGTGACAGCCGGGGGCGCAGCCACCGACAAACTCTGGAGGGCTTGGGCCATCTCCTGCTGCTGTTGCTGTTGCCGTTGGCCCACCTGGATTAGGTTCCGGATGTCGGCGGATAGGCTGCTAATGGCGGTCTCGGCCCGCTCCAGCCGGGTGAATGCCGTCTCTTCGTTCGCTGGCTGCATAGCGTTGGTACGTCTGTACTGTAAGGGAATAGAGAGTGCAGCCAAGTGCGTAGCGATAGAGTCTTTATTGCGGGCGATCAGGCTGGGAAAAACAAGCTGTTCTGCTGCATCTTCGATTCTTCACGGACTTCGGTTTGTCGTGGACCGGAGGGCGAAACAATATCACTGGACAGACGGACACTCGGGTCTGCGCTGTAATAAAGGGAAATGTACTTTCGGCAGTTTGCAAACACATTTGATTAAGGCTGCGTTAGACACATATTATCATATGTATATAATTTCTAGTAGTAGTGTGGTCGCTTAATAAGTGGAAAGGAATGTGCAGACTACATGAATTTGTTTTCTTCAAAGTATTGTGGAACAGGATATCCACAAAGGGAGGATAGCTCAAGGCCGATGGGGAACACAAAAAACAACTCGTCTTTGTGGTCCAGACACCTGTGCTGAGCAGGGGAAACCCCAAACGAGGAGGAGATGACCATCAACCATCGACCAATCACCACACAATATTTTGCATGCTTGAATATTCATATTGTGTTTCTTTAAAACTGGGCAACCCGGAAGAATGTGTCGTCTTTTCTGGTCACGAAGGCACATGAGTTTTTGTGTTAAGGACCCGAGACCCAGGCGCCTGTATTAGCTTGCTTTGTCAGGATTAAACAATTGGTAAATTCGGCCTAATTGATCTACTAGTCTTCTCTTTGACAGAACGAACTCGCAAAATTGTTAGGCGCGACAGCGTGTGGATTAGGGCATAACAATTAATGAGTGGAGTGTTGATAATTTGGAGTCAGATCAATAGCTAAAATCAGTATCCTAACAGCTGGCGGCGTTGATATAGTGCTGTGGCAGGTGGCGGCGATTCCGCTGATAGGGGGACGTGGTCCTGTCACAGGTGGCGCCCGTACGTGACAGGTGCAGTTGCGCGGTCGGCGGCGCGCTACAGTTGCGCGTTCGGCGGTGCGTTGCAGTTGCACGATCGGACAAAAATGTGCAAATAAAAAAAGGCTTAAAAAGGTTGTTTATATTGTCTTGGAACGGGTTAAAGTTTTTGCCATTATTTGTAATGGGAAATATAGATTCAGAATTCGAACGATTTACTTTTCGAACCGCCTTCTGGAACGGGTTGTGGTCGAAAATCATATCATATATCATTATATCATATCCTATCATAAAGGCAGTATGTAAACGCTTTTATTTTGATATAATTTCCTGTAACTTACCTACCGCTTCCTGCTTTGTTGTCAGCTTCGTCCTGCCAAACTAGTTTCTGACCGTGAGGGATGCTACAAGAAAAGTCGTGAGTAAAGTTTATTCTTAAATTGAATAATTGTTAGATTAAATTGGGTTTAATGTTGAAAGAGAAGGTAATTAATAGTTTAAAAAGATCGTTTTTAATTACATGTATTTACATGCTATTTGCTAAAATGCTAACGCTATATGCTATCCTAACGCGATGTGCTAAAAACAGTCAAACCTTGTTTTGTTGCTGTCACTCTGCCATGAAATACTGGAATCTTCAGTAAACTACAGTAAAATGTTAACTACGACATAGACTCCTTGTTATTGCATCAGAGTTTAACTCAGGGGTTGGGAACCTATGGCTCGCAAGCCAGATATTCAACCAAACTACAAAGCCATCAGCAAAACGATGCAGCCCCAGAAGTCTCATTAATAGGGGTGTAAATCGCGGGTTTTGTCACGATACGATATAATATCGATACAAAGAACTACGATACGATATTTGCCGATATCTTAAAGCCTGCTGCGATTCATTCACGATATATCGCGATATAGTGCTCTACGATCGATTTTTTTTTTTTATAAAAAATATAGAACAATATCCTGATTTATAACAATTCATACGCAAAATCAACAAGGTACTGCAAACTCTTTATTTAGGAAATTACAAGAGTATTGCAGTATACAAAGTTCTTATTTTAACACTGAACTTTGATGTCGTGTTTTTTCTTTAAATGTGCGGCGAGATTTGTGCTCCCTGAATATTTGATCACCGCATGGCAGGATTTACAAACTGCACGTGTCTTGTCTGTTGAGCCATCTTTTCTTTGGAATCCAAAGTGCTTACAAACGAATGACTTGAAGCCTAAAGGGGAGCAAGTTTCCTCGTCTTTTTAGACACTAGCCATAGCACCAGCCCAGGAGCCGCGTACTAGTTGTCGACTCCCCTTTCACGTGCCTGCTCTGCTCACAACACAACAACGCCGGGCGCACTGCTCCCGGAAAGAAGAAGAAAGCAACAATGAACTGGATTTCAAAATAAAGTCGCGTCTAATGTCCGAGGTCAAACACGGCAATATAAATCGATGTTTACGTTCAGCATCAATGCCCATAAATCGTAGAGCATTATATCGATTAATCGATGTGTATCGATGTATCGTTACACCCCTAGTCAGCTATATAAAGAGCGAGAGTTCAGTTCTCTACCTATTAGTTTCAATTCACAGTTTAATTAGCAGTTTCAATCAGCAAATAACAAAATTCGTATTAGAGGTAATACTTTATTTCACAACACTTTGCCTTGTTCCTTTCTTCTTTGCTGTTCACTTCAAACACGCTTCATACAAACACAATGCTCTCATATCAGACGCTTGCTCGATCACCTGCTCGTTTGCTGTCACAATGTACCCTACACAAATCCGAAACATTTCTTTGCTATCAAGTTTGCTAGCGCATGCGCAGTGATACTGACCGGCAGAATAACATCCGGTTGTTCCCAAAGATGATCTTTTTTCTGAAATAATTTGCTGCTCACAACACAACAACGCCGGGCGCACTGCTCCCGGAAAGAGGAAGAAAGCAACAATGAACTGGATTCCAAAATAAAGTCGCGTCTAATGTCCGAGGTCAAACACGGCGATATAAATCGATGTTTACGTTTAGCATCGATGCCAATAAATCGTAGAGCATTATATCGATTAATCGATGTGTATCGATGTATCGTTACACCCCTACTCATTAATGGTGAGGTTTTTTTTCTAGGCTTCAATATAAAAACTTTTTTAAAAAGAATACATTAGTACACTCAAAAAATCGTTGGTCTTAGTTAAAATACATGCATTTACCGTAATTTTCGGACTATAAATCACGTTTTTTTTCATAGTTTGGGGGGGGGGGGCGACTTATACTCAGGAGCGACTTATATATGTTTTTTTTCACAAATTTTTACTTGCTCATTAACACATCACTTACTTACAAGTATAGTTGACCACTTCTCATGTTATTTTTAGTAGAGTTGATCACTTCACATGCTTTGATATCTTTATCTTGAACATATTTATAACATGAAAAATAGAGAGAAATAATGAAATAAAGTAATTAACACTTTAAAGCGCCATATCCTCTGGACATGTCCTCTGTCACCAGGATGACATAAAGAATGAGAAATTTGATCGATGGATTTAATGATTTGGAGTGAAAAAAATGGTTTGATAATATTGTTGTTTATGTGATAGTGTAGTGTATTATTATTATGATATCATGCAATGTTCATCTCACTAGTAAGCCTAAGTATGACCAGGGCATGTTCAGGTCAGGTTCGTGCGGGATTGTTTGAGGCTTGGTCCAGGAAGGTAGACTCGTTGGCGCCAGACACATCTGGCTTCCATTAACAACTGCTAAGATACACATGATGTAGAGATGAGGAGGCAACTGCGGGGTCATAGGTCAGCCAACAGCCCCATCTGCGCGCTCCCGCGTGGAGGGAAGCGCAAGGGTATAAGGTTTAGGACGAGAGTAGACAAGGGGACTCGACATCTTGGCTAGGGCGCGAGACACTTCTCTCTGACATCGGTTGAATAAAATCTTTCCCCAATCAGCCATGTGTGACTGAAGTTTTCCTTCCCCAAGCCAGCCACTTTTTCACCATCTTGTTTGGAAGACCAGCTGACCATCGAAGAGAATTCACCACAATTTTGGCGTCACGAACTGTACTCTTGTCCTTCGGGGAGCCCTCGCCCGCCCGGGTGCGAGCGTCGAGCGTCCGGCCGGCAGGCTGAGTTTGAGGTGAGAAGCTTTCACTCACAGTGTCGCAATGTGCTCGTGCCTGGTGTGGGGGGGGATGGAGTGGCTCCTAAGCGGGACAGTTAACGGGCCTGGTGTGCCAGTGGCTGGCAAAAAGGGGGGGGGGATTTGTCTCCCCTAGCTGGATGTCGACGAGATGTGGATTTTGAAAGGGGGGAGTAGCCCCAATAGAAAAATGAAAATGTACAAAAAAAATAGAAAAAAGAAAAAAGGCAAATAAAAATGGGAAAATAGCATAAAACTTAATGGGGAATGTGCACAATAGTGTGAGTGACATGTCTGGTGTGAATGATGAATGAGAAAGAAAATGCTCCGAGAGAGGGCACGTGAAACAGGACAGGATGTCTTAGGCATTACTGATCGGCTGTCACGAGAGAATAATAATAGAAAGTCCCATAAAACGTGGACTTTGTTTTGGCTACAGATCCGATGGAGGATGGAAATTTTAGCTGTGTGATTGAGGCGGAAACACAGGTACGATTGAACACTGTGTGCGACAAGAGACGGGCACCACCAAGCCACCGGAGGCATAATTCCCGGGGTCGTGCTGGGACGTTGAGATCACACGCAATGTAGTTGAGATCACACTAATGTGGTTGAGATGTTCGGTGGGGGCATTTGTCTCTATATATAGGTCGCACGAAAAAGGGAGGCGTGCTGCAGACCGCAATTGGCAAAGCGGAGGAATGGGCAGCCTTGGCATCCGTAACCGTGTGAACGAATGTGGGAAAATTACCGGCTGGGTCTGGGACCAGGGTGCCGAGAAGGATGATGCGCGCAGACCACGTTATTTGAGCACTGATCAGATTAGGAGTTTGTGCGGGTTGCAAGGTTCCCCCGGCTGACAGCTGGTGCGTTAGCGGCTTAGAGAGATACTCTTCGGGCAACTTACCGGGGCGAACTGGTGCGCTGCGGTTGTACCCAAGTCGTCACGGTCCGATTCCGATTGGCGAGGCGCACTGTAATAGCACACACTCCTGTCAAAGTCTGATAAAATTTACGGCTTGCAGCAGACCGCAATTGGCAGAGCGGAGGAGTGGGCAGCCGGTAGAAATTGGAAAACGTGGAAAAAAGAGGCCTCAGGGGGGTTAATTTTGGTATACCATGTAAGAAATGTGATTTGTGTGCACACCGAAGTTAAAAATCTGCAGTATAAGGGGAAATGCAAAGCGCTCTTAGGGGAAACAAAGACAAGAAGTGCAAAGGGCTTGTTTGTAAGTGCACCTGCGCACGGTAAGAAGACACAGAATGACCAAACCGCATGGAAGCGGTTAGTGAGAAGCTACATGAGAGATGGATTCGAATCCCTTTGTCTGTGTTCTATGTTTGTGCGTAATGTCTGTGAAGTTTCTGTCAGTTGTCGTCGGTCGTCTGAGCTGTGTGCGCGCTTAGTGTATGGGGTGCGCGTGCGTGCGGATGCGTGTGAGTGTGTGTGCTCTGCGTGCGCGCTGTGTGTATTGAGCGGGCGTGCGTGCGCGCGGATGGGTGTGTGCATGTGCGGTTGTGTGCGCGCTCGGTGTGTGTGCGTCAGAGAATGTTCAAGAAAGGAGGGGGCCCTGGGTGCTCCAAGGCGCGGAATGGTGCTGTGTCGGCAAAGGTGGGGGCCGGCGAGACCCGCGGGCCTGGCCAGCCCGTGGCGTCAACATTGATACGCTGACCCCCCCCCCCCCCCCCCTCCTTGTCCGAGGGCGCTGTGCCGAGGAGCCCGCAAAGGCGAGGCTGGGTCCCCCCGGTAGAGGTCAATGTCGATGAGAACTGAGACATGACGAGGGGAGATCAAATGTGGATGAGCAAAGGGTGCATGATTAACAATGAACGTGCATGATTAAAACTGAAACTTCACTGGCACTAATGTTGAACAGTTTGCAAATAGGCAAGAGAGAGACATGCTTGCAATACTCATTAAAATACTAATGTATGTGTTCCTGTGTGTCTCAAGAAAAGAGTTGGGCAGTGGCAGCAGTGATTTATGGCAGGACGCCACACACATTCGGCCCAGGACCGATAGGTGGGGGAGACAGTGAAGAAAGGGGGGTTCGCTCATAAATTAAGAGGGAGCCTGTTGAGGGCGGCCAGCGCCCCTAGTCCATCTGACAACTAATGAGAAAGTGAGTGATTACGTTAACTTGAACGAGATTGCTATTTCTCCTGTTTGCATAACAAATACGAGACGGTGGACGCGCACGTCTCCTCCCAGAGGACAAAGAGACACGGACAGAACTCCCAGGTCGTCTGAGGAAAGGCTTCGTGGAGCGCCGCACCGAAATTCTTAAGGCCAGTGTGATTTTGTCCACAAACTCTTGTGTGGTACTCTCACTCGAGAACAAGGGATTACAAAGCGGGCTTGACAACAGACTGATCGACATAAACTGATGTTCGGTTGTTTTCAAACAGGTGACATCTCGAATTTTAATCTTAGCACAGGGGATTGGGGGGTCATAACTATGTGGAACCAAACACATATCGGACCAACATTCTTGTATAACGAGCGTGTATAACATCTGAAGTTGGCAAAATCTGATTGCATTGTCTTATGTGTTTTGTGACCTCTGGTGCTTGATTATTTTCTGATCAAAAAAAAAAACAAAAAAAAAAAACATGGGGGACAGGAGCCTTACCAGTCCAACAGTGACCCCCATAGAGGTTGTGTCGAAGAATAACCCGCTTATCAAAGGGGTTAAAGAAATTTCGAACAAATGGAATAAGAGATGGCCTGACATTGAGAGGCCTTGGCCGGCAGAAGGGACTTTTAACCGAGAAGTAATTGAGATTATACGTGTACTCGTATCGACATCCAAAGCAGGAGTCAAAAAAGGGAAAAAAGGGGAAAAGAGAAAGGAGAAAAGGGAATATGAATTGGGATTGTTGAAAATATTTGACGAACAGGGACAAAAATTGGATCAGGAGCTTAAGCAGAAAAAAGAGGAAATCACAGCTGATGTACTGAAGAATGTGGAAGAAGCTAGGAAGCTAATGGACAAAGTTAATACACCTTTCTCACATGTCGCCCCGGTTAAGAGTCCCCCGGCGTACAATGTGAGTGATAAACGTAATGGCTATCCGCAACTCCCGATAGTTAACCAAGAAGGTAGCTATCAGTCGGAGACCGAAGACAAAGGCATTGTCGAAACCAGAAGAGCTAGAACCACCATTGTTATGCGTCCTAGCCTGACCCATAAGAAGAATAAAACTCGACATGCGACAGAGGGGAGACAAGGGTACACCAAGAGGGAGATACAGGATGATAGCCAGAGCGACACAGAAGGGGCAGCGGGGGGCTACAACCCCGTAATCAAAAGCATTTCGAGAAGAACAGAGAAAAAAGGACGCACCCCAGGGAAAAAGACAAGAGCAAGGAAAGATGTAAGCGGTACGGAGGGCGGAAGCGGCAAGGACAGCTGGGGAGACGAATGCCCTGTGCCTACTGCACGCTCCACCCTAGTTGCCATGGAGGACTGGAGAAGGACCGCTTTAAGGAGCATCGAAGCCAGAAAAGAACAATGCTTGGAGGAGTGAGAATGGAGCGTGGAACCAAGAGAGCAAGAGGATCTAGAGGAACAGTTGCAAAAGTTAGAGGTGGCCAAGCTTGAGTTGAAAAAAGTGCCGTCCAAAATGCCAGGGACACCGTTTGGCCGGGAGCAAGGATCAACCCGAGCAACCACAATTCTGCCAGTGATGGTTGTGGGACAAACCCCACCACAACAAATTTTATTGCAACCCCCGCTGACTGCTGGCCAACCACCGCAGGTGGCCATGGCAGTGCCCGTCAGTTTAGCACCCCATTGGGGGCGCAACCAAACGCAGTTCCGGGGCACCAGAGTGCGTGGAGCCAGGGGAAAGGCAGGAAAGGCGAAACCCAAAGGGGGCCCGGGACAGAGGTCTGACGCTTGCTATAACTGTGGCCAAGTAGGACACTGGGCCCGCAACTGCAGCATGCCCACCAGAGGAGGCTTAGGAGGGGAGTTCAGCCGCCATCCCCCAAGACCCCAGGGCCCGATGAACCCTTTCGGGGGCCCGGAACCTGGATTCTAGAGGTGCCCGGTGGGCCCAAGGGGGGATGTCAGCTGGTAGTGTCAGGTCCGGAACGAGAGCCAACAATAACAGTGAAAGTAAACAATCAACCGTTGACGGCAATGGTGGACAGCAGACCGACTTTCACTTGCGTCCGGCCTGAAGACGCTATTCATCCCCCCATGTCCGGTCATTTTGTACGGGCAATAGGGTTCAAGATTATAAAACAGCTGATCCCTTCCACAAGACCAGTACAGCTCTGCTGGAAAGATCAAATGACAAACATACCAGTTTTGGTATCGGACTGTACCCCCACTGCCCTCCTAGGCAGAGATACCCTGCGGAGATTGAACTGCACCATAAAGTGTTCTCCTGATGGTTGTGTGGTCGAGGTCTTACACGAGACGTGCCATAAGGTGCTGATGTAGTCAAATCCCAGAGACAGATAGAAAGAGGGAGTGAGAGAAGAAAGGGGGGCTAACTCGTCAATAATGAGGAGATATTGGGAGTAATTCGTTTGTCCTTTCTTTAAATCGTTTCCTGGAGTAGATGGGTTAGCAACACGAGAGATTTAGAGGTTCAACAGAAAGAGAGTTAAAAGAAAATAACATTTTTGATTTGGACAATTGCAGGCTAACAGGAGCATGAGAGAGGACAGCTGAGAAGCGGGATCCACTTTGATCGGGGAGATTGGAAATTCACAGCACCATATTCTAAGTCGCATTTTTGAGCAAGCATGACACACGTGAGAGATCAAAACATAGATCAGGGCTAGTTGTGGGACACAGACCTCTGAGTTAATTTTGAATAATGATACTGAAGACACAATGTACTGTCCCATTAAATTGGAACTATAACCAAAACGTAGCTCGACAATAGGATGAGTTGCAGGACTTACAATATAAAGACGACATTGCTGTTACTAGGAGAATTTGACTTTTGGTAAACAAACGTTACTAGTGAATGGAGGGCAGCAGCTACATTTGGAGATAGTCTTACAAGTTTGATGTCCCAGTCTGTCACTCTCAGTGCCAGGATCCCTGAAAACTCGATCCCGAGACTCCGCCTGCAGCCGTGGACGACTACAAAACGGTGCCTGGCTTGGAGGCACCTTTGGCCTTTGGCAAGGACAAAGAAAGACTGTTGTTGTGCTTGGAGGGGGCAAGTACACTCCGGAGAAAAGACGACATCCTCGGGGACGAGAAAAGACAGTGAGAAGTGGAGGAACTCACAATGTTGAAGAAAAAATGGACATTTGAACAATGGACTCATTCGAGAGTGATGGATGTGTTGGCTCTGAAGCAACAACAAAAGAACACCATCTTGAGAGGGTGAGGTGCGGCAAAAGATATGGACTTGAAATGTCCGACGGCCAAATCGCACTCCTTGCCGTGGCGGTGCTAAAACTTCGTGGGGCTTGGGGTAGAGTGGACAGGAGCTTCATTGTGCACTGGGTTTGACAGAACTGAGGAGATTTGATAAAAAATTGAATAATGCGTAGAGCTACAGAGAGAAGCATCATGGTCAGAGATTGAACAGATTTGAATAAAACAAATAGGCTAAAACGGTGAGAAACAAGAGCGAGATCTGATGTTTTGGCTCACCAGACATAAGAAGTAGAAATCGAGTTAGATAAATTTTAGAATAAGACATCTAGACTAAAGTGGATTCAGCCAAGAGGAAGCTAGGACGCTCGATGTACCTACTCAATACGATAGAAGTTTGTTGCGCCATAGTGGAGGTTGGGTAGTCAGAAAGTTGGATCCGTTAAATTTTTGACTTTCACACATTCATGCATAGGAGTCGCACAAGGCCACAGGTAACAAGATAATGACTGAGATAGGGCTCAAATTCAACTGCACCCACACGGCAATGTAAAAGCAGGAGTGCGGAGTAAGGGATTATATGCTAAACAGTCCGCTGTAGGGTTACTCATACGAGATTCTGTCAAAAGAACTACTAAGAGGTGGAGGCGAAGATAATAGGAGGACATAGATATTCGAAGGTCTGATAAGGGAAAACTCCATTGTCAAAGGTCGGATTGGAGCAAGTAGGAATTTGCCATTTTAACAGGGATTGACAGCAGGAGAGATTGAGGATAGAAGATCTGGACAGCAATGACGTAAATTACATTAAAAACTGCTCATTCGAGGGAGACGGCTCGGCGCTCCCTGTGTGGAGCTGCAGCTTTGCAGAAGGGGGGCAGACCGCGCGAGTGAGGAGTGGTGATAGGCGACCACAAGGAAGTAGGGAGAGGTGTTGGATGGTGTGACAGGCAGGAGTTTTAGGAAGAAGAAGAAAAAAAAAAGGGGGGGGAGTGAGACTCGCCAAGAGGGGCAATAAAGAGAAGCAGACTGAGAAACAGTTTTGAGCAAGACAACGGGAAAAAAGGGGGAGAGCCAAATGATGACGTAAAAAGCCAGAGAGAATAGTCTGGCCCATCTTTACTGAATTTAATTAGGATAAGTAATAGAGATCCAGTTTGTAGGACCGATACGAGGGTATGGAGGCTCCCTCAAAACGCGGGTCCCACAGTTAGTCCCTCAGATAGACATATATGAGAATTTGCGATGAATCTGATGGGCGAGTTTATGGAAAATTGAATTGGAGATTTTACAATAGGTCATGTTGACGAGTATGTCCGAATGTGAAGAGTCACTATTAGGAGTCAATATTTGCCTACACACTAACATACTAGCTTTGCTTGGTTTGGGGGGAGAGCTGAGTGATAGAGACGGATGAGTGTGTCTGTGAGTGTGTGGATGGGTGAGTGCGCATGTGATCATCTACGGCTGTGTGGGCGCAGTATGATTGGCCAGAGAGGTCTGAAGTTGGGGTGATGTGTTTGCCATTGAGGATAAAATTCCTCTCACCTGAAGGGGTGGTACAGATCGGAGGGACTGGAACTGGTAAGTGATGAGTTCTGATCGGAACCATGGTTCAATGATCAATCAGGGGCACCATCGACAACCAAACGGTTCGATGGAGAAGGCCCGTTTCAGTGATATGGTCAGACAAGACAGAACTAGTATTGAACATCAAGACTTTGGACGATTTGACGTGTGACGACCTTGAGCTCACCCGACGGGGTGACGGACTAGGTGGACAGTGACCAAATGTTTGACGCTTGAGCTTGCTTGCGACATGAGCGAGCTCTGCTTTGTTTTTCTGTGTGACTTGATTTTTTGCAGCAGCAGCAGCAACGGCCACCAGCCAAGGAGCGGATTGCGCGTTGCTGGCGTAACTTGCTTTCGTTCTTGCAGGTTGTCGATTGCGTTCGTGGAACGTTTGTGTTGAATTTACAAGAATATGTTAACCCTTGCCCTTTTGGTTTTTATAATGAACTTGTTGATTACATGGTTTTCAGGACAGGATCCCCGAGCGCCAGGATTCATTTTATGACTGTTTTTGTTTTGATACTTGATGTCTGTTTTTGTGTGTACAAATGTCCGCTGTCAGCAGGGCTATAAGCTCACTGACAGGAGTGCGCTGATTTTTGTGTGTGTTGCCGAGTGTGTGGTGGACAGTCAAGTTTCAGAGACTTGGGGTGACGGTCCCGGGGCCCAGATGGAAGCTAGAGGTTCCGTGGGCCTGGCTACAATGAGTGTGGTGATGAGAGGGGACGCTTTGCAGGTTCCTTTTGATACGTAATGACACATTGGGTGAATGTGTCAAAAGGGGGGAGTGGTAAAACAGGAAGGGGGTGAGTAGGTTTCAATTTGTAATTGTGATATACAAAGGTTTTTTTCCAAATTCACTTGTTTTTAAGCTTTAACAGGACACGCCAGAATTCAACTAGCAGTGATGGAAGGAGCAGAAGAAGCATCTTGAAAGAAGGGAGTTAACGGGAGACAACAGCCTGGAATGGATGCGAAGCGTGGCAACAATTTAGTGACAATAAGGTTTAAGGTTTTTCAATGACAAAGAGCGAAGGACAAATCATACAGTGATTTGGGAATGGACAGTGGCACAATACACAACGAAAGTTTGGAAGGTTATTGAATGTGAGGAAGACGGGGCCAGAGACAAGGAACGGGGAAATTTCTGAACGCGTGACTGCATCAAAGCTGCTATTACAGGGCAAATGTTTAATTATACATTTTAGGACGAGTAGTTTGCATAACGAATACAGAAAGGATTTGAGTGGCTGTACCGTTTTGGAAAGATTACGTGAGCGTTGTTTCAGAATGATGACTGGTTTGAACAGTGAGGTGACTCGAACATAAGGCACGGATACATAAAGGTACAGGTCTAGGAAACTACAGTATTGTGAGGGATACCGGTTTGAGAATGCTACGCATCTTTAAACTGAAGAAGGAATTTGGGGGTGACAAATAGTATTTGGACGGGAAAAAGAGCGGCTGAAGTGACATGACTGACGGGACTTCAGGAAGATGATCGAGACAGTGACATCTGTGACAGGAAAGGCTACCAGGACCAGGTAGAAGTTACATTGTGACTGGGGGGATCTGGCAACGCTGTCGGCACGACGAGAAATGAGGGGAATGAGTCCTGGAGTGTTTGCTTGTTTGTTTGTTTGTTTCAGGGACCGCGTGGGCCTCTGGAAACGAGGGGTAGGTGTCGGGAGCCCTCGGGCGTTCTGATGAGATTTCGATGAGACGATTGACACAGCTTTTTCCTCGTTGCCCCATCACTGCCAAAGTATTATTTGAGGGAGCTGGAAACACTGGAGCTATCGGGTTGTGTTGCCCCGCCAGCGTTGGCCGTCGGGGCCGGAAGGACGTCCGGCCTGGGCTGCGGCCTTTGCCATTATGACTTCACATGTTTGCACTGTTAACGTCACTTGATACAGACAGTAGCTTTAGCTTGTCATAGGTCGCCTGGCTGCTGACCGGGGCCTTGCACGGGATTCAACGGCCATCATAAGCAACAGGAGGACATTGAACGGACAGCCGGCCCGGGACAGTGCCGTCTACTACTAGTGCTATTTCCCACTGACGGCTCAGTGGACTGGATTTCATATCTGCACGCACTTGTGCATGCAAGGGGGGCAGCGCAACGACGGGTTTAATGTTCTTGCACGCTTTGACGATTCGTTTTTATATACCTCACTGTGTTACCTCGTTGTTTTTTTGCCATGTTATTTACTTTGTTATGTGACCTCATTTGCTTACCCCGTGGCATGTTTACGATACAACATTGCATGTTGAGCGATTTGTATTTGAGGGTCATGGTTCTGCTTGTTGCTGTGTTTAGGGCTCATGCTACACTTTGTGAAATGTGGTGTGTGCCGGAGCTCCCTTCACCTGACTCTCGCCAGGTGAGAGGCGCCTCCGGGGGTGCTGAATGGGCCTCCCTCTTTTTCCTCGTCATTAGATTGGCGGGTTTTTTTCGACGGCGGTCCGGCAACTTTTTGGGGCTTCTAACGGGCCACAGCAAACTTTTCCTCTCCAAATTGATGGCGTTGGTGATATATTACCGAAGGGGGGTGTGCGGACGGCGTCAATCAGTTAATGGGGTTGGGGGATTCGGTCTTGGTCAAATGTGGTTCCTGAGAGGCCTCAGATTGCTGTCAGGGAGGAATTTGCTATTAAATTAGGTTGAGCTTTCCTAGTTAATGTAACCTTAAGTAGCATGCCTTGAGCATGGTTTAGGATGAGACAAATAGGTCCGAATTGTAGACGAAAACCATAAAATGGTTGGGGGAAGGTTTTTGGATGTACCGATGTCTTTTCGTGTTGAGTTGTTGCCGGGGCACTTGGTGTGCCCCGGCAGGGGGGAATATGTAGTGTATTATTATTATGATATCATGCAATGTTCATCTCACTAGTAAGCCTAAGTATGACCAGGGCATGTTCAGGTCAGGTTCGTGCGGGATTGTTTGAGGCTTGGTCCAGGAAGGTAGACTCGTTGGCGCCAGACACATCTGGCTTCCATTAACAACTGCTAAGATACACATGATGTAGAGATGAGGAGGCAACTGCGGGGTCATAGGTCAGCCAACAGCCCCATCTGCGCGCTCCCGCGTGGAGGGAAGCGCAAGGGTATAAGGTTTAGGACGAGAGTAGACAAGGGGACTCGACATCTTGGCTAGGGCGCGAGACACTTCTCTCTGACATCGGTTGAATAAAATCTTTCCCCAATCAGCCATGTGTGACTGAAGTTTTCCTTCCCCAAGCCAGCCACTTTTTCACCATCTTGTTTGGAAGACCAGCTGACCATCGAAGAGAATTCACCACAATAGTTATTTAAAATATAGTTTATATATCATTGTATGGGCCTGTGGAATAATTGTAACTGCGGCGCGGCACCCGGCATTGTTGACAAAGGACGATCGATGGATTTAATGAATTAGAGTGACACAGATGGTTTTATAAACGTGTTATTTATGTAATAGTTTTTTTAAAATAACTGAATGTTACGTCAGGCCCGTTCTCAGCTCCTCGTTTGTGTTCGTCACGTTAGCATACCGTATCGTTTAGACTGTTGTTGCTCGTTCATGTCTGTTCTTGGTGTTGGAATTTGTCGAATAAATTTCCCCCCAAAATGCGACTTACACTCCGGAGCGACTTATATATGTTTTTTTTTCACATTTTTGGGCATTTTATGGCTGGGGCGACTTATACTCCAGAGCAACTTATAGTCCGAAAATTACGGTAATTGTATTTAGCCTATCATTCTTTTAAAATGGTATGGCTCTCACGGGAAATTATTTTTAAAAAATTGGGCATTTATGGCTCTGTCCGCCAAAAAGGTTACCAACCCCTTGTTTAACTTGTTGGATAGCTTCAGTTGCTACACTGCAGTGAGGACAACACAGTGAAAAGACTGAGAAGTTAGCGTTCTGCATTGAGTCAAGATGGAAACTTGATCTAATAAATCAGTAAAAAGTGGAAGCAGCTTTCATTCATCTGCTGTATCAACCAATGCTTTACTTTGCGCACGCGCAAAAGCAGCAGCTGTTAAAGTGCGTGCTGAATATGCTGAGCAAGAAGCCAAAGCTAAGATAGAAAAAGTTAAAAAAGAAACTGAAATTGAAACCCTAGCCATTTGCCGTGAAGCAGCAGAAGCTGAAGCCGTAGCAGCAGTCTGGGAGTCAGCAGTTACAGAGAGCGACAACCATATTGTGCTGGACGCAACAAATTCTACAGAACAAAGCAAAGTTGAACGAACAAGCGAATACATCCAAACTCACTTCCACTCATTCTGTCCAACAAAGAACCATGAAGGCTAGTCTGCCACCAACTCAACAAACTACCCATGCCACTCTCAGTTATAGCCCGAACAACCCCTTTGTTTCACACCATCAGTTGCCTGTTTTTCCATACAACAGCACGAACAATGTGGAATTTATAGACTATGACTTAGACTATACACCACCAGTAGCCAAAGACTCAGTCAGCCAGAATACATTTACCAGAGAAAGGCCCTGAGTTATTACCAAGACTCTCACCTCACAGCTCAGTGACTTGAATATTGAGGCTACATCCTTTAACCCCCAGCCGACACTTACTCAAAGTACGTCTGCAACTGAACACTTAGCACAATATTTAGCCCGGCATGACCTAGTGAATACAAGTTTGTATGAGTTTGATGATAAACCTGGAAATTATCGTGCTTGACTGTCGTCATACAATAATGCCACTCAAGGACTTGAACTTACAGCTACTGAGGAATTGGACTTGATGACGCGATGACTTGGAAAATAATCTAGCAACCACGTGAAACGTCTCCGTGCAGTGCACATGGCAAGACCACAAATAGCACTTGTGAAAGCCTGGGAACTTCTTCGCAAGTTTTATGCAGCCCCAGAGGTGATTGAAAATGCCCTCTTTACCCGACTGGATGCATTTCCTAGAGTCTCAGTCAAGGAAAATCTGAAGCTACGAGAGCTGGCTGACCTGCTTATGGAAGTGCAGTGTGCTGTTTGATTACTTCACAAAATTCGTATGTTATGAGGCCAAGAAAAGAAATGATCCGAGCTTTGCCTTTTTAAATACCACCACATCATCTGTCAGAGCTGGGAGTGTCCTTCCTAAAACCATCAAGAAGCCCATTGCAGTTCACAAGATCCATGTCACTCACGCAGAGTCAAATGTCTCCAACGATCTGAGTAAGATCTGCGCAATACATGCAAAACCCCACCTACTGAAGAAGTGTGTGTGTGTGGGGGGGGGGGGGGGGGTAGAGTTAAGCCTTTAGAGACGAAACTCTCGACGACAGAAAGCTCTTTCTGAAAGAAAACAGAATCTGCTTCAAGTGCTGTAGTTCAACCAACCATATGGCAAAGGACTATACTACAATTTTGAAGTGTTTTGAGTGTGATAGCCCCCAACATGTCTCAACTATGCACCCGGGACCAGCACTGCGACCCACGACACCTCTTACCTCACCACAGCATGGCGGGGAGGGAGAAGAGGTAAACGATACCAGTGAGATTACGTCAAACTGCACAGCAGTATGCGGTACAGGACAAGTCAGACGATCATGGTCCAATATATGCCTGGCGAGAATGTACCAGAAAGACTACCCAGATGAAGCCATCAAGGCTTTAATCGTGTTAGACAACCAAAGCAACCGATCATTGGCCAAGTCCAGTTTCTTTGATAAGTTTGACATTCACACTAAGCCATATCCTTACCAACTGAAAACATGTGCTGGTATCATAGTGTTCCTCAATGGAAAAGTTACGATTCCCTTACCACCACTCACTGAGTGTAATGACTTACCTGATAATCGGTCCGAAATTCCCACACCAAATGCTGCCCTTCATCAGCCCCTCCTGTTAAAAGTAGCAGAACACATCCCAGAGCTGGACCCCACAGCTGAAATCCTCCTGCTGCTAGGGAGAGACGCAATCAGATCACACAAAGTATGGGAACAAATAAATAGCCCCGCCAATGCACCCTTCGCACAACACCTTGACCTAAGATGGGTGCTGGTCAGAGAAGTCTGCAGGTTTTTTTTCACATTTTCACATAATTTCATGGCACATAAATCAACATAAGATGCAGAGAAATGGAAAGAGTTGCGACCAAAAACTGTACGGGTTTTGGGGATGATGAATTTGATGAGATTACATGACCTTAGATGAGGGAACAATGATGACGGTGCAAAAGGGAGGAGAGATAGGGAGGTGACATACCGAGTATGGATTTGTAAATGGGGTGAAACCAGTGGTGGAGTTGTCGGGTGTGGAGCGATGTCCAGTCAATTAATTTATACAAGTCACAGTGATGAGTGGCGAAGTGCGCACCTGTGGCGAAGCGGATGGCGGAGTGGTGAAGAGGGTTCAGCTTACTGAGAGTGGAGTGGGACGCTGTCCTATAGATGTTGTCGCTATAATAAAAAATGGGCAGGATGGTCATTTTGACAAGAGAGTGTCTAGCTGCACGAGTGAAGGAGGCTTTATTGCAATAGAGGAAGCTAAAACGAGATTTTACTTTTGACTGCAGGTGTTTTATGTGGGTAGTGAAAGAGAGGGATGAGTCCAACCATAGGCCAAGGTATTTGTAACAATTTACGGACTCGAGTTAAGTGCCATCTGCGCAAAAGATTTTAGGGGCAGTGGTGGGAGTACGAGACTGGTTAAAAATTATGCATTTTGTTTCCTTAGTGTTGAGAATGAGATGGATATTATGGAAATATCGTTCAACGGAGGTGAAACTAAGTTGTAATGAGGGTGCTGCAGAATGGAGAGAAGGGCCTTCAGAGTACAGGATTGTCTCAGAAAATTTGAATATTGTGATAAAGTTCTTTTTCGTTCTGTAATGCAATTAGAAAACCAAAAATGTCATACATTCAGGATCCATTACAAATCAACTGAAATATTGCAAGCCTTTTATTATTTTAATATTGCTGATTATGGCATACATCTTAAGAAAACTCAAATATCCTATCTCAAAATATTAGAATATCATGAAAAAGTATACTAGTAGGGTATTCAACTAATCACTTGAATCGTCTTATTAACTCGAAACACCTGCAAGGGTTTCCTGAGCCTTGAAAAACACTCAGCTTGGTTCAGTAAACTAAATGACAAGTATGGGGAAGACTGCTGATCTGACTGCTGTCCAGAGGACCATCATTGACATTCTCCATCAGGAGGGTAAGACACAAAAAGAAATTTCTCAAAGAGCAAGCTGTTCACAGAGCACATCCACTAAAAGTCTGTTGGAAGGGGGAAATGTGGCAAGAAACCAAAGTCACACATGTGCAAGTCTCAAGTAAGTCTCAAGTTTTAACTTTCAAGTCTCAAGTAAGTCCCAAGTCATTTTATTCTTGGGCAAGTCAAGTCAAGTCCTTAAATAGGTCAAGTCAAGTCCAAGTCAAGTCCTTAAATAGGTCAAGTCCAAGTCAAGTCACATTATTGCAATTTTACCCGCAGAATCTGATTTTAGTAACGTAAAAAGACAAGATATAAGTAACTTTAAGTAACCATCATTGTCCAATGTGTCTAACCTGTTTAAAAATTATGACAATAATTTGGATTTGCACTGTAATTACTGATAATCAGTAAAATACACCATGGAATCAAACAAAAAAGAAATTACTTCATACAATGATTGACAGCTCAATCTAAACAAATGAACGTCTGCCGACAGTGTCTGACACATTTGAGTTGCAAATATGAAAAAATAATCTGAAAAAAATCTGGAAGAAGAAACACATTAAAGAGCATTAGAAACCTTTTATGTTTCATCTGTAACATCTGGAGACACCAGAGCTCTATAAACTTCAAACGGACAAAGTTTGAAGTTGTCGTCCGGCTGTCTGAAATGTTTCTGTTGCATATCTTGCACTGTGCTGTCCGTCCTTTGCAGTCATAAAGGTAATTACTAGGGGTGTAAATCGCGGGTTTTGTCACGATACGATATCATATCGATACAAAGAATCACGATACGATATTTGCCGATATCTTAAAGCCTGCTGTGATTCATTCACGATATAGTGCTCTACGATCGATATATATATATTTTTTTTAAATAAAAAATATAGAACAATATCTTGATTTATAACAATTCATACGCAAAATCAGCAAGGTACTGCAAACACTTTATTTGGGAAATTACAAGTGTATTGTAGTATACAAAGCGCTTATTTTAACACTGCACTTTGATGTCGTGGTTTTTCTTTAAATGTGCGGCGAGATTTGTGGTCCCTGAATATTTGATCACCGCATGGCAGGATTTACAAACTGCACGTGTCTTGTCCGTTGAGCCATATTTTCTTTGGAATCTAAATTGCTTCCAAACCAATGACTTGAAGCCTAAAGGGTAGCAAATTTCCTCGTCTTTTTGGACACTTTGGAGGTTATTAACTGAATTAATAAAATGTCGATTTAGAAGAGAGGCCATATGAGACTTATCAGGAACAACACTGTCACCAAAAGTCATAGCACTGGGGAAAAGGGGAGGTCTCAATTTATTTTCCATGGATCGACTGTTTTCCAGAATTTTTCGGCATCAGAGGAACAGGATGAAAATTTATCCAGAAAATGGCTGACGTTTTTTTCTGATTGCCTGTGTACATTTATTTCTGCATTGCCGAAAAGCAAGAAAATCACTTGGAGACTGGGGGAAACGGGCTTTCAAAATCAAGATTCAAGATTCAAAAGTTTTTATTCGCCACGTTTGAGCGTGCCAAAATGAATTTGACTTCGGTAAAACACACCCTCTGTTCAACATTTAAGTGACTAACAACACTCAGGACATGTAAAAAATGGCAAAAACAGTGTAGGCAAATTCAAAAAAGGTGTGAAGAGCAGGATGTTATTGCACAGTAATGACTCTGAGACTCTAAGAGTGGTGTGAGTTCATCAGAGCAACAGCCTGGGGGAAGAAGCTGTCTCTGTGTCTGCTGGTTTTGGCGTACCGAGCTCTATAACGCCGTCCGGAAGGGAGTGGTTCAAACAGACTGCAACTTGGGTGAGAAGGGTCTGTAGAGATATTCCTTGCACGTTTCCTGGTCCTGGACAGGTACAAGTCTTGGATAGATGGGAGGTTGATTCCAATGGTCTTTTCTGCAGTTCTGATTGTCCGTTGTAGTCTGTGCTTCTCTTGTTTGGAGGCCGATCCAAACCAGACAGTGATTGAGGTGCAAAGGACAGACTGGATGATGGCAGTGTAGAAGGTCTTCAGAAGCTCTTGCGGCAGGTTGAACTTCTTGAGCTGTCTCAGGAAGTACAGCCACTGCTGGGCCTTCTTCCGGACAGAGTCTATGTGGCCGGTCCATTTCAGGTCCCGAGAGATTGTGGTTCCCAGGAACTTGAAGGTGTCTGTGGAGAGAATAGTATTACTGCGGATAGTGAGGGGTAAAAGTGGTGAAGGGTCTCGCCTGAAATCCACTGTCATCTCCACGGTCTTGAGCGGGTTCAGCTCCAGATGGTTTTGGCTGCACCAGCGTATGCAAGCAATAGCACAATGATCGCTTATATCTGGGCTAAAAAACATCCGACTTATAATTAGCGGGAGCGTTTGTAAGGATAACATCTAGCAGTGTGGCAGAAGTAGATTTTGGGTTATATGTCGTGGGTTCAGATATAATTTGGAAAAGGTTAAAGCAGTGGTCCACAACCTTTTTTGCGCCACGGACCGGTTACATGTCAGAAATATTTTCGCGGACCGGCATTTAATAAATATTACAATTATAATAAATATATAAATACGATGAAATAAAATGATACGACTGACATAAAAACAAGTACAAATGACAAAAATAAAACTCACTTACGTTGAATTAGTGCAGTGCTTCTCAAATAGTGGGGCGCGCCCCCCTTGGGGGGCGCGGTGCTATTCCTGGGGGGGCGCGTGTGACCCTGGGGAACAGGCTTTTTTTTTGGCAGTACTAGAATAAAGTGTAATTGCGCGTTTACTACAGCAGGTGGCAGTGGCGCTCTCATTGTTACTTCTGTCACGTTTGCGACAGTGCAACATTTTACGACTTACAAGACAAGTTAGGATAGTCACGGTGGGGAGGGGGGGCGCGAATAGTTTTCTTCTTGCTAGGGGGGGGCGTAACAGAAAATAATTGAGAAGCACTGAATTAGTGGGAGCACTGAGTTTGACGTAATTGAAGACAATGACACCCGAAGTGATTAAGGTTTGTCTTTTTTTGCAGGATGCTTGGTCTCCATGTGTTGAAGCAGTTTTGAATGCTTCATTGCCTGGTTAGTTAGCCTGTCGCCACATATCAGCTTGGCGGCCTCGACTGGGGAAACATGTCACGTGACCGGGACGAGTGTCTTGACCTGAATTAATTGATCGTCGATAATTTTTTTTTTCTGTGCGGCTTGGCGGCCCGGTACCAAGTGACCCACGGACCGGTACCGGTCCGCGGCCCGGTGGTTGGGGACCACTGGGTTAAAGCGTATGTAAAGGCAACTTTAACATGTTTAAACAAACACTCAGAATCTTCGATTATATTCACCTGTATCCAAATAATATTATATTATTTGAAATAAAATTGCATTCGTGAGCCAAACGCAGGTCAATTTGTGTGTATTTCTTGGTCTTTCCTGCCCCTGTCATGAACCGCGCCATTCTAGAATTACGTCATGATGGCGCCGCGGATGGCCGCCACGGTGAGTCGCCCTCTGTTTCTTTGTCTTATTTTGTGTATTTTCTGTGTCCTCTGCTGTCCATCCCGGATCACTTTTACCAGAGAAGCGCTGTTAAACATCGGACAGTCTTCTTCTGGTATTTTCTCTCTGATTCAGACTGTTTGTCGGAAATTTTAGCCGGAGCGGCGGTGCTATACAAGCTAGCGCGACGACGGCAAAGCGGAAAACGAGCCGGAGCCCTCGTAAAGCTGAGGCAGACAGGGTTCCGTTCTGCCCTACCGTCAATTTATCTGGCGAATATCCGCTCCCTAGTGAACAAGATGAACAAACTGCTGCTCCTCACTTCAAGGAACACGGACTTCAGCAGATCCGCCGCGCTGTGTTTTGTTGAAACGTGGCTTAGCGAACGAACCCCCCACCACGCCGTGGAGTTAGCTGGGTTTCGGCTAACGCGTGCAGATCGCAGTGCGGAGCTCTCCGGAAAATCAAAGGGAGGTGGTCTCTGTTTCTACATTAATGAACATTGGTGTACTGATGTCACGGTGTTGAAAGAGTTTTGCAGCCCTCTCCTAGAAACACTTTTTATAAACTGCCGGCCGTTCTAGTCACCACGGGAGTTCTCCTCGATCGTCATGGCGGCTGTTTACATACCACCACACGCACGTGCAAGTGAAGCCACGCAGATGCTGGCTGACCAGGTGACAGACATGGAGAAACGTCTACCAAATTCACTAATCATTGTTCTGGGTGATCTTAACAGGGCAAACCTCGCACATGAACTCCCCAGATACAGACAGCACATAACGTGTCCCACCAGAGGGGCACAGACACTGGACCACTGCTACACTGTGATTAAGGATGCATACCACTCTGTGGCTCGTGCAGCTTTAGGACTCTCGGACCACTGTCTAGTTCATCTGATCCCGGCCTATAGGCAGAAACTAAAAACTTCTAAGCCTGTGGTGAGGACTGTGAGGAAGTGGACAGCGGAGTCAAAGCAGGACCTCCAAGCCGATTGGGGAGTTTTTGAAGCTGCAACTTCAGACCTGCATGAACTCACTGACACTGTCACATTATACATCAGTTTTTGTGAGGATCTGTGTGTGCAGACTAAGACCTTCTGCATGTACAACAACGACAAACCTTGGTTTACACCGAACCTCAGGAGGCTGTGCAAAGTCAAGAAGGAGGCCTACAGAAGCGGCGACCGCGACCTGTTCAAGCAGACCAGAAACACACTGAACCGAGAGGTCAGGAAAGCCAGGTGTTACAGGGAGAGACACTTCTCTGCCAATCCTGATCCCTCAACAGTGTGGAAAGGTCTGAAGAGCATCACGGGCTTCAAGAAACAAACCCCGTCCTGTGGAGAGCCCAAGGCTTGCTAACCAGATAAACAGGTTCTACTGCAGGTTTGATCAGTCCTTCCATACAACAGGACCTCCTGCAGAACAATCTACAACCTCCCCTCACAACCGCTCTGTCCACACCTCCATCACCGTTGTCACCGACTCTCTCGCTGATGCCGCGCCCGCACTCCAGATCCGCGAGGAGGAAGTGTGCCAGATGTTCCGGAGACAAAAGATCAGGAAGGCACCGGGCCCAGACGGCGTGTCACCTTCCTGTTTGAAAGTCTGTGCTGAGCAGCTGGCACCCACCTTTGCACGGATCTTCAACCGTTCCCTGGAGCTGTGTGAGGTGCCCTCGTGCTTTAAGAGCTCCACCATCGTTCCAGTGGCCAAGAAGCCCGCCATCACAGGTGACTGAATGACTATCGACCCGTCGCACTGACATCTGTGGTCATGAAACTTTTCGAGAGGTTAGTGCTCAACCACCTGAAGGATGTCACGGGGCCCCTTCTTGACCCCCTCCAGTTTGCCTACCGGGCAGGTCGGTGGATGATGCGGTCAACATGGGACTGCACTACATCCTGCACCACCTGGACACCCCAGGAACGTACGCCAGGATCCTGTTTGTTGACTTCAGCTCGGCGTTCAACACCATTGCTCCTGACATCCTCCAACAGAAGCTCATCCATCTTGCGGTGCCTGCCTCCACCTGTCAGTGGATCACCAGCTTCCTGACCAACAGGAGACAGCGTGTGAGGCTGGGGGGTATCACATCTGACACCTGGACCACCAATACTGGCGCTCCTCAGGGACGCGTCCTCTCCCCACTGCTCTTCTCTCTCTACACCAACGATTTCTCCTCAGGTGACTCTCCTGCGAAACTCCTGAAGTATGCAGACGACACCACACTCATTGGACTGATCCGGGACAGTAATGAGACTGCGTAGAGACAGGAGGTGGAGCGGCTGGTCCACTTGTGCAGCCAAAACCACCTGGAGCTGAACCCGCTCAAGACCGTGGAGATGACAGTGGACTTCAGGCGAGACCCTTCACCACTTTTACCCCTCACTATCTGCAGTAATACTATTCTCTCCACAGACACCTTCAAGTCCCTGGGAACCACAATCTCTCGGGACCTGAAATGGACCAGCCACATAGACTCTGTCCGTAAGAAGGCCCAGCAGAAGCTGTACTTCCTGAGACAGCTCAAGAAGTTCAACCTGCCCCAAGAGCTGCTGAAGACCTTCTACACTGCCATCGTCCAGTCTGTCCTCTGCACCTCCATCACTGTCTGCTTTGGATCGGCCTCCAAACCAACCAAGGGAGACGAGACTCAATACAGGCTGGTTGACCTTCTGCCCACGTGGTGCAGGGACAACAACCTCCTGCTGAACGTCGACAAGACCAAGGACATTGTTGTGGACTTCCGGAAGGGTCACACCCAACACCTGCCGCTGACCATCGACGGTGCTGTGGTGGAGAGAGTGAGCAGCGCCAAGTTCCTGGGGGTGCACATCAGTGAGGATCTCTCCTGGTCCACCAACACCGCATCACTGGTGAAGAAAGCCCAGCGCCGCCTATACTTCCTGCGGAAACTCAGGCGAACGAGCGCTCCTCCGGCCGTCATGACTACATCATACCGCGGCACCATTGAGAGCGTCCTCTCCAGCTGTTACGCTGTTTAGGGTGGCGGCTGCACTGACTACAACTTAAAGGCCCTGCAGCGCATAGTGAACACGGCTGGTAAGATTATTGGTGCTTCGCTTCCCTCCTTGAAGGACATTTACACCTCCCATCTCACCCGCAAGGCGACCACGATTGTGAGTGATGTGAGTCACCCCGCTCACTCTTTGTTTGATCTTCTGCCCTCTGGGAAGAGGTACAGGAGCCTGCGCTCCCGCACCGCCAGACTCTCCAACAGCTTCATACTCCAGGCTGTTAGGATCCTGAACTCGCCCCCCCTTTCTGCGTAGCGTCCTGTACTTTGCGCTATGCTTACTGTCTGCTGTACGTACACTGGCTCAGTTTTGCTCCTCTTATTTATTGGGTTATTTGTTTATTATTTATTCATCCCTCATTTTATTTATTTATTATTTATTATTTATTGTTTGTGCCTTCTTGTTTTTATTTTGTGTCGTCTACTTGTATGTTTATCGTATACTGTGTCTCGTCACCGTGAGATGGAGGAAACCGAATTTTGGTTTCTTTGTGTGTCTTGACATATGAAGGGATTGACAATAAAGCTGACTTTGACTTTTGAACAAAACAAGCACAGACTGCACTGGACAATCAGGACTGCAAAAAAGATCATTGGAATCAACCTTCCATCTATCCAAGACTTGTACCTGTCCAGGACCAGGAAACGTGCAAGTAACATCTCTACAGACCCTTCTCACCCAGGTTGCAGTCTGTTTGAACGACTCCCCTCCGGACGGCGTTATAGAGCTCGGTACGCCAAAACCAGCAGACACAGAGACAGCTTCTTCCCCCAGGCTGTTGCTCTGATGAACTCACACCACTCTTAGAGTCTCAGAGTCATTACTGTGCAATAACATCCTGCTCTCCACACCTTTTTTTGAATTGTCTACACTGTTTGTACTATGTGTCCTCTGCATCCATTGCAGCCTGGTCATCCTGGAAGAGGGACCCTCCCATTTGTGGTCTCTTCTCAAGGTTTCTCATTTCCCCTAGTTGGAGTTTTGAGTTTTTCCTTGGCCTCTTGGGAGTTTAAGATCAGGGGATGTTTGAGAATATTTGCCATTTTTCACATGTCCTGAGTGTTGTTAGTCACCTAAATGTTGAACAGAGGCTGTGATTTACCGAAGTCAAATTCCTTGTTTGGTACGCTCAAACATGGCGAATAAAATCTCTTGAATCTTGAATTCTGGATCACATGGTACCGTGACATAGATGATAGGACTTCCCCCATTGTTTACCGATTGATAACACGAAGATCCATACAATTTCCTGTTTTTTTTGTCTCAAATACTTCACATACAAGCATAATAGAGACAATGGAGCCCCCCCAAGTTCACCCACCCCCCTCGAAAGTTCCAAGACAGAGCCGTGCAATTGCCAAAAAGGAGATTCTTGGGGTATGAAAATAATAATAATAATAATAAAATGTTACCTTTATGTTATTTGAAAAATTAAAAAGTTTAGGCTTATAACTATAGGTGTAACTTCGGTAGTAACATACTGTGTACAAAGGGAAAATAAGAATCAGCACACCAAAGTAATTATTGTTCATGGGTTTTCCCAGTCCTAAAAATAAATTTTTCTACTGTTTTCTACCCTATAAAAAAATATGTTGCTGAATATATTAATAAAAGAAATTTTGTTTGCAACTTTCTTAGAATTTATTAAATTTGACGCCAAAAACAATATCAGTATGTAGCCATTGATTTTCTCCCGATCCGGCTGTACCTTCCGCGCCTTCGCTTTGCGATGCTTCAGTTGCTGGGGTACTTCTCACTGGTTCAAATTGGTAGCCTTATACCCCAAGAAAGAAATCATACTCTTCTTCATTTTTGTCAGAAGGTGAAGAATCATCTGAAGGAGATTCGTCGGACGACATCGCTTCGCTGTTTGTAAATAAAACTAAACAAAAACGACATCGCTTCCACTTCTGTATCCGCCATTATGCTTACATGGGCTAACTAACTCGGCAACGCTCGGCCTCCTATAATCTATGTCAGTCACTTCGGCAATTTCCGGGATGAACTTCAACGATCACATACAAACCGTTGATTTTTCATCGATTACTCCTCAATTTGCAATTTTATTCAAAAATTAACAACAGTTTCCAAAAACACAAGTCCATCTTTATCAAATACATTTTGGGACCCCATAGTGTCTTTACATGCCCTTTAAGAGCATCAAATTGTTGAGCAACCATTTCCGGTGGGTTAATCATGTCCCAGTTCAAATCACCTAAAAGAGTGAACTCAGAGGAGATGTGTGGGGCGAAGAGTTCACTGAGAGTAATTAAAGATGAGAGAGGGGCAGAAGGTGGTCTGTAGAAGACAGCAACAGAGAAGGAGAAATTGAAGACAGTTTTATCTTTACCACTAATAAATCCAGTATCTTAGGGACAGACTTTGACAGGGAAACAGAACATTGCAGATGGTCTTTAACATATAAACTTTATATTATAAAGCAACACCCCCCCCCCCCCCCCTTTTGGTGGTTCTGTCCTGATGGAAAACATTGTAACCTGGTATAGAGATGACAGAATTGACAATATTTTTTCTAAGCCATGTTTGTGAAATAGCAAGAACATCAGGAGTAGCAGTATGAATCCAAGATTTTAACAAATCAAATTTGGGTAACAGGCTGCAAATGTTAATATGTTGGAAACGCATAGATGTACGATCATAAAAATCAGCAAATGACAAATTAGAGACATTCTGATTAAAAATAGCTGGACCTGGGTTTGGATGTATATTGCCTGACATAAGCAGCATGAGAATAATCAAAATGTGCTTAAGCACAGAGAAAAATGTAAAAAGTATTGCAGTTTTCTTTCCATAGGAATTCTGCATATAATAGAAGGGGGAATCAATGAATTGCTGCAATAAAAAAAGGAATAAAACGGAGAATGTAGTCCAGAAAAAACAGGAAGTCCTGTATTTTTAGTGATCCAGAGAGTAAGAACATCTCTGGGGAATAGACTGTAGTCCATCGTGCCACCAACATAGGAAACTATGGCTGGCCTGTGCGAGTGACTGCCAGTGACCATGCTGGAATGATCCAGAGCAAGCAGGTAGATAATCGTCAAAGAAGGCCAAAAGGCCGTAGGTAAAGGTCTGTCGTGACACATGTTGAAAGTGCACAAGGCACTAAGGCACTGAGAAGGGTATTCACCTTTTGGAGCAGGCGTTCCCGGCCCACCCAAGCAACCGGGGTCCTGACGCCGTCGTGGGGCCCGAAACAGCCGGGCGGAAAAACCAAACTGTGTGTAGCAACAGGAGTGTTTCTTCCTCCCAAACAAATGCTCCCAGGGACCAGGGGGAGCACAGCACGAAGCGGACATCCAAGCCACTGCAGGGCCGGAGGACAACCGCCCAACACACACCCCCTCTGGGCGATCAACCCATCCAAATGGCCCGCGTCGGTCCGATCCCCCGGCGGACTCAGAAGCTCGACGCTCACACAGCTCCCGACTTGGTCCCTGTCGCACTGGCAGACTTCGGTGTCAAGGACACTAGTAATGTGACGATGGTGCCGTCCTTGTGCGGGAACAAACTTTCTCGCGGCCAACACTTGAAGCGCACCTTAGCTGCGTCGCCAGGGGAGACGGTTTCGTCCCCTATAGGGTTCCTCCCTTTAGGGTTTCTGGCTCCAATTACCATCCAAGGCAGGAACCTTCTCAGAGAGTTGAATTCTGAGACATTGGAGTGGGACACCCCATTGCCTGAAGATAAGTTAGGGAAGTGGGAAGCTTGGAGAAACTGGCTTCTAGAATTGAGGCACTCTCATATCCCTAGGATGTACACAGACATCTGCCTAACCAAGGCTGAGTGAGTAGAATTCGATGTCTTTAGCGATGCATCTGTGAAGGCCATTGTGGCCGTAGCCTACTTGAAAGCCATCCAAGAAGACACAGTAAATGTTGGATTTGCCAGGGCAAAGTTCAAACTTGCCCCTCAATCAGACCCGACCATTCCCAGTCTTAGCAGTGGAAATGGCTGAGCTGATACAGGATGAACTGGATCTATAGCTGGATGCCACTAAGCTTTACACTGATAGCAAAGTTGTCCTTGGATATATTTACAACCAGTCCAGACGGTTCTATGTGTACGTCCATAATCGGGTCCAGCATATACACCAGTCTACCATCCCTGAACAATGACACTACGTGAACAGCGAAGACAATCCGGCTGACTTAGTGTTAGAAAAATGTATATATATGTTATCATGCGTTCTCTAATCAATGCTTTACCGCAATATTACTGCAATATATGCTTGCTGTTTGGCCTTGCTGTTTTTATGATGTACCACAGAAGAGAGAGGTTACAGCTGGGTTCGACAGGTCGCAGCTGACAACTCAGCAAAATGAAGACACCTACCAAGACAGTTCCTTTTTAACAAAGACCCTTTTCATCTGATCAACAACATGCCTCATCGCTATCTCGCACCCCCCAATGAACCTACAAGTAATCACTCATGTTTCCTGATTTCATCAAAGACACAAAGAATGGTTGCTGATCACTCATACTCCTCCTCACACTCTTCCATATCAGTATGTAACACCTTGTGATTTTTCTGGTTACGAGACAAAGCCCACGTGCTTTCCTCCTTCCCTTTAGGGCCTTGTCTCATTTTGTGGGTAGGGCAACCAAATAAAAAGAGCAGGAGTGCATACAGATAGTTAGTGTAGTGAGATTGTTGTAAGCGATCTGTACTGCACTCCTCGCGAGAAAAGAATTAATATTCCGTCTCACTTGTGGTTTGTTTGCTGTTGCTCTTCTCTCAATAGTTATTCAGTCAGCAAATTGAACCTGACACTTGGCGTCACAGTCTGTTCCAGCAGCAAAACACAGACAATGTGGTTCAACGTACCAACCTTCCTGCGCAAGCCCTCTACTCAGCCAGACCCAGCTCAGTTATTCAGCTTAGTCTCACCGGAGTCAGATGCGCAGGTCCGTCCAGTTGTGAAGAGCTACATCACCAATCTACAAGGGAAGGTTCTCAGCACAGAGCGCTTTGAAAGGTTCTCCACATTCTCCAACAACCCATTGTACTCCTGATTCATATAGCAAGATCATTCAAGACTCCGATAGGCAAGTGTAAGTGATGGCATCACTGTGACTTACCTCGCAGAGTCGATGAGCTTTCCCAAACAAGAAAAGTCATCATCAAAGCTGTTCAGAGGAATACCTTTGTGAAGGAATTTGAAGCTCTGGAGAGAGGAAAGCAAGTTCCGTTATACAGCTGCCTACACTCTCTCAACCCAGTCTTCCAAGATGTCCTCCTCTGCCTTAGAGGCAGACTGAAGAATGCGGATATGGCCATTGAACTAAAGAACCCTGTTATTCTCCCAAAGCAACACCACGTGTCCTTGCTTCTCACCAGATACCATCATAAGATAAGATAAGATAATCCTTTATTATTCCCTCAATGGGGAAACTCCTATGTTAGCAGCAGTACATATACACATATATTAACATATACACACACACACACGCATGCGGGGAAGGGGGTAAAAGATTTTAAAGAAGTAGAAGGTATATATAATTAAAAAAATATGGACAGTGTATACAAAATACACAATACACAATATGCAGTGGAGATAAAAAAAATATTAGATAAAAAAAATAGTGCAAAAAACAGTGCAAAGAAAGCAGGTAAAAGAGTGTGAGGTAGACAGATATTGCACATAGTGTGATTGCACATATGGTTATTGCACGTTATTGCATGTTATTTTGTCCGTTAGCTACGGTGATCGGCCTGGTTGTACAGTCTGATGGCAGCAGGGAGGAAGGACCTGCGATGCCTCTCGGTGGTGCATCGTGGGTGACGAAGCCGGTCACTGATGGAGCTCTCCAGGGCTCTGACAGTCTCATGAAGGGGGTGGAAGACATTGTCCATGATGGAGGACAGCTTAGCCACCATCCTCCTCTCCCCCACCACCTCCACCCGGTCCAGACTGCAGCCCAGGACAGCGCCGGCTTTCTTCACCACCTTGTCCAGCCTCTTCCTCTCCGCTGCAGTGATGCCGCTGCTCCAGCAGACCACCCCATAAAAAATGGCGGACACCACCACAGAGTCATAGAAGGTCCTCAGGAGGCCGTCCCTCACTCCGAAGGACCTCAGTCTGCGCAGCAGGTGGAGTCTGCTTTGGCCCTTCTTGTATAGGGCCTGAGTGTTAACAGTCCAGTCCAGTTTATTGTTCAGGTGAACACCCAGGAACTTGTAAGAGTCCACAATCTCTATGTCCGTTCCCTGGATGTTCACCGGCGAGGGGGAGACTTTGCGCCGGCGGAAGTCCACCACCAGCTCCTTTGTTTTCCCAGAGTTAATCTGGGGGCGGTTCCGCCGGCACCAGTCCACGAATCTGTGATTCAGTTCTCGGTACTCCGTCTCGTCTCCGTTGTTAATGAGACCAACGATGGCGGAGTCGTCCGAGAACTTCTGGAGGTGGCAGATTGATGTGTGGTGGGTGAAGTCAGCTGTGTAGATGGTGAAGAGGAGGGGGGCCAGGACGGTCCCCTGTGGAGCTCCTGTGCTGCAGACCACCGTGTCAGACACACGGCCTCCTGTCATCACAAACTGCCAGTTGCCCAAGTAAAGCATCAGGGGCGTCATTTAACAGAAGACGCAAAACAAGCTGCAGGGCTCTGGATCCTGGGAGGCAAGTAACTCGTTAACTCAACTATCCACAAGTGCGTCATCTGTTACAGACTTAGAGGACGAATGCAGGTAAAACGAATGCAGATTTGCCTGCAGAGTACCTTACAACCTGCCCTCCCTACATGTATGTGGGCCTGGATGTCTTCGGACCCTGGGACGTCTCCACTAGATGCACCAGAGGGACGCCACCTAAGAGCAAGTGCTGGGCCATACAATTCTGCTGCATGAGCTCCAGAGCAGTTCACATCTAGATGATTACCTTACTGGACATCTCAAGTTGCATAAACGCGTTGAGGCGTTTCTTTGCCATTAAAGGAGAAGCCAAACAACTGAGGTCCGATTGCGGCACAAATTTCATTGGAGCCTGCAAAGAACTTGGGCTGAGTGCACATCAACCAAACAGCACGGTGCACCGGTACCTGCACCAACAAGGATGCTCCTGGGTGTTTAACCTGCCTCATGCTTCACACATGGGGGGTTCATGGAAGCGACTCATTGGGGTAGCCCGATGAATCCTTGATTCAATGCTCCGTGATCACAGCACTCGCCTAACTCATGAAGTTTTGTGTATACTAATGGCAGAAGTGACAGCAATTCTGAATGCAAGACCACTAGTTCCAGTATAAAGTGATCCAGACAATCCATTCATCCTCACACCATCAATGCTGTTAACACAGAAAGTCGGCATCCCACCACCTCCAGGAGACTTCACAGACAGAGACATTCTCACGAGGCAGTGGAGACAAGTACAGGCCTTATCCAACTTGTTCTGGAACCATTGGAGACAAGTGTACCTGTCAAAATTACAAAGCTGCAAGAGATGGACAGAGTCCTACCAGAACCTGCAAGACGGTTACATCGTCCTCCTCAAAGACAACCAAGCTGCCCGCAACAACTGGCGTTTGGCGGTGGTCATAAAGGCTATTCCAGGAACAGATGGACGAGTCCGTAAGGTGGTATTAAAGACAGCAAACCAAGGACAGGCAAATACTTACCTTAGACCAGTGACTGAAACAGTTTCACTCCTTCGTAAGGACCAATGTTTCAATCGTAGTTCTCAGTTGAGTTTAATGTCATGTCAGTGTAGTGACCTCACAGTGGTCAGGCAGGAAGTGTGTCGCCATAAAAGCAGTATGTAGATTGTATATCTATTTTGATATAATTTCCTTTCATAAAGGCAGTATGTAAATGCTTTTATTTTGATATCATTTCCTGTAACTTACCTACCCCTTCTTGCTGCGTTACGTCCTGCCTGTTTTCTATCTGTTCAAAAAGAGTTTCAACAAACTAATTTCTGACCGTGAGGGAAGCTAGAAAAAAAGTCGTGAGTAAAGTTTATTCTTAAATTGAGTAATTGTTAGATTAAGTTGGGTTTAATGTTGAAAGAGAAGGTAAATAATAGTTTAAAAATATCGTTTTTATTTACATGTATTTACATGCGATTTGCTAAAATGCTAATGCTATAAGCTATGCTAACGCTATGTGCTAAAAACAGTCAAACCTTGTTTTGTTGCAGTTTTCTCTCTTCCATCTTGCTGATGGAACCAGGGAAAACAACGTGGCATTGAGGAGAGGAGACGCCAAGGTATTCTTTAAGGACAAGAAAGGAAGATGCGTTGGTGTCACGTTGAAGAAAGCCTTATACATACCAACATACCCTGAAAGCATCATCTCTGTAAAACCAGTTACGAGTGATGGAGCCAAAGTAACATTTGAAGAAGGACGAAACGAACTGATGACCAAGGATGGAACAGTCTTCAGCATTGCGGAACAGTAACGACTATACTACGTGAGCACGGTAAATCCAAACGAACAATGTATTGATGAATCAATCAGTGACATGACGACCAAAGACGATGTGATGTTAACTTGTGATGTCCAAACATGGCATGAGATTTTGGGACATTGTAATGTTGATGATGTGTTGAAATTGCCAAGTGTGGTAAAGGGTATGTGAATTACGGGTTAAACAAGAAAACTAGAAGAGATTGTAATGTGTGTGCAGAAGGCAAATTCATAAACACAAGAAATAAGAAATCAGATGATAAAGCGAATGCCCCTCTTGCGCTGGTACACATTGACTCGTCAGGTCCCATTGAGCCAACTAGTCATGATGGTTATAGGTATGCCAGAGCATTCATTGTTTTGCTGTTAAAAATCTTTCTTTTTTAACTTCGTCTGAGGAAATACCGTTTTTTTCCGTGTATAGTGCGCAATATTTAACTAATCTATTGTCCTAAAATCTGGGGTGCGTATTATACATGGGTACAAAAAAATTTTTTAATTTTTTTTTTTTTAATTTATTTATTTATTTATTTATTTTTAAAGAAAGTCATGGTACAACAAAACCAACAACAGGACTGACCGACAAAGTCGTGGAACAAAAAGACAGGGTGACATTACCAAAGACAGGAACAGAATGACAGTAACACATGCAATGATCCAACGGTGAGCGAGGGGCAGACAGGACTTAAATACAAAACACGTTACATCGATTGAGGTGACACAGGAAGAGAGGGGTGACGCAAACAGAAACTATGGCAACCTAGACACATAGCAAAACTGGGGACGAGACATGACAAATCTCCCCCGAAATAAAACTCACCTTTCTTCTTGTTTGTTGTCAATCGCGCATCGCATTCAGCCATCCTGCCCAACACACTTAGTAAAATTCATAATTGACGACACATCGTTTGATGCGATGGTGCAATCCTCGATGGTGTGTTATTGTCAAATATTGTTTGTTTTTTAATCTCCATCGCGGACCAGACGTCATACGGAGGCCGCCATTACAGATGCGCAGAACGGTTGCGCAAGACACGTCAGCTATATAAAGAGCGAGAGTTCAGTTCTCCACCTATTAGTTTCAATTCACAGTTTAATTAGCAGTTTCAATCAGCAAATAACAAAATGCGTATTACAGGTAATATTTTATTTCACAACACTTTGCCTTGTTCCTTTCGTCTCTGCTGTTCATTTCAAACACGCTCCATACGACCGCAATGCTCTTGTATCAGACGCTCGCTCGATCACCTGCTAGTTTGCCGTCTGTCACAATGTACCCTACACAAATCCGAAACATTTGTTGCGGCTCCGAGTCACGACGAGGGGCAAGTTTTGGTTTCCAAGGGTGTTTTTATTCCTCTTCAACGTCTCTCCCATACAGAGCCGCCTCTTTCCCGTGCGCGCACGGAGCGCGGTGGTGCGTTTAGGGGCAGTCGGAGAAATCAACGGCAACAAAAAAAATGACATCCAGCCTAGTTAAGACCATACCAAAGACTATAAAAATGGGACCCATTGCCTCCCTGCGTGTGTGACAATCTTTGGGACTTAAAAAAAAAAAAAAAAAAATTTTTTAAAAATTCATAAAAATTGGGTGCCTATTATACATGGGTACAAGCTTTTTTCCAGCATCAGCGTGCCATTTTTAGGGTGCGTACTATACATGGGGGCGCACTATACACGGAAAAAAAACGGTATTCTAATATTTTGAGATAGGATTTGAGTTTTCTAAAGCTGTATGACATAATCAGCAATATTAAAATAATAAAAGGCTTGCAATATTTCAGTTGATTTGTAATGACTCCAGAATGTATGACATTTTTTGTTTTTTTAATTGCATTACAGAAAATAAAGAACTTTATCACAATATTCTAATTTTCTGAGACAGTCCTGTCATGCATGTAGACAAGGTGGCTGATTTTTGTTCTACTTTTGAACCAGTACCCAGAGCTACTATTGGATATGATCTGATTGAGTGGGTTCAGGACTATGGAAAACAGCAGGATGACAGAGCATCTCCTGTGAAACAGTTTTTGAGTTGGCCTCCAGAGTCTTTTTCCCACAGCCCCATTGAGGTCTTGATGAAGGTTTTTCGAATCCTATTGATGTCATAGAGTTACAAACACTCTGGTATCCATGTGTGTGGCATTGAGTCGTAGGCTTTCTTGTAGTCAATCCTGGCAGTAATCCCTCGTTTATGTCAGGAAGCAAAGGCAGGGCAACCAAGTGCAGCACAATCCTTTATTGCCAAAGGGGAAATGGAACACCGGACCTGCGGTCGGGCTGGCGTGGCAGAGCACAGCGCGTAGGAGTAGTCGGAGGCAGGCAGGCAGTCGAAGGACGGGCACGTTGTCAGGACCGGCGGCGAGCTGAAGCGTGGTCGAAGGGCGAGCAAGTTGTCAGGACAGGCGGCGAGCTGAAGCGTGGTCGAAGGGCGAGCAAGTTGTCAGGACAGGCGGCGAGCTGAAGCGTGGTCGAAGGGCGAGCAAGTTGTCAGGACAGGCGGCGAGCTGAAGCGTGGTCGAAGGGCGAGCAAGTTGTCAGGACAGGCGGCAGGCGGAAGCGTGGTCGAAGGGCGAGCAAGTTGTCAGGACAGGCGGCGAGCTGACGCGTGGTCGAAGGGCGAGCAAGTTGTCAGGACAGGCGCCGAGCTGACGCGTGGTCGAAGGGCGAGCAAGTTGTCAGGACAGGCGGCGAGCTGAAGCGTGGTCGAAGGGCGAGCAAGTTGTTAGGACAGGCGGCGAGCAGAAGCGTGGTCGAAGGGCGAGCAAGTTGTTAGGACAGGCGGCGAGCAGAAGCGTGGTCGAAGATCACGGAAGCAGGTGGCTACAAAGATCGGTCCGGGGAAAAAAGGCAGGAGTATCACAGGCAGGGTAAGCAGACTAACTGACAACCACTGGCAGAACACAGAGAGGATAAGTAGGGGACCTAACGAGCTGTAGCAGGTGCTGGCAATTCCCTGAGTAGGGTTTGGCTGGAAGTCAGGTGACGCGGAGGCGTGACAGAACCCCCCCCCCAAGGGACGGCTCCCGAGCCAGAGCAGAAGGCCCTTACCCCAAGACCCGCGTCGATCAATAATCCGACAAGTCTGAGTCAGAACACGTCGACCAAGCCCCATCCTCAGGCGGCATCACCGCCCATTTCCCCCTCTCCAGCCGTGGCATCTGGAAATTCCGACCAGGGGGCCGGCACGGGAACCGAATGGGTCCCTACCGGACTACTTTGAGCAGGGAGCCGGTCAGACCATAACTCCCCGCCCTCCGGAGCAGAAACCGGCTGCAAACGTCGCAACGGCAACCGAGTAAGGGCCCGGGCCATACGCCGCGGCTGACGTCGAGACTGGACCCGCGGCCGCTGTCCCCGGGCTGGTGAAGCGGAGGGCTGAGAGGCAAGGGCACGGGCTGGAGTCGGATAGCGGGCCCGGGGCAGGGACTCGCGACAGGTGGTAGGGGGCAAGGAAACCGTCCCCAAACGGATCGCTGCTTGGCAGTTGCCCTTAGGTCTCTTCTGGCAAGAGGCCACCCAGTGACCCTCACCCCCGCAGTACAGGCAAAGCCTGTCTCTGAGGCGCTCCCTACGCCTCTTTGCCGAGAGAAAGGTGCGTCCTATCTCCATCGCCTCCGGCCAGCCGGGCTGGGTGGGAGGAGTAGTACAACTGTGCTGACTTACGTGGACAGGGTCCCTGGCTGAAGGCCGGTCAGGCGGGAAAACCGGTGCTCCCCCTGACACCCGAGGTGTCGGGCTGATGTCACGATGACGGGGGGGCGGAGTCACCCTCCTCTCCTCGCGTCGCCTTGTCCGGATCCGCCGGTCCACCCGTGCTGCCAGGTCCATGGCCTCCTCCAGGGTCTGAGGGCGCTCGTAGGACATTATCTCGTCCTTGATGTACTCTGCGAGTCCGTGGAGGAAGGTGCCGACGAGAGCCGGGGTTTTCCAGCCGCTATGACGCGCCACCGTCTGGAACCGGATGGCATACTGGGCGACAGATCCTCTGTTTTGGCGCAGCGTGATGAGCTCCGTGGAGGCGTCCTCCAAGGCGGAGCCCAAGTCAAACACGCGCAGGATCTCCGTTGCGAAGGCGTCGAATGACGAACAGGCGGGTCCTTGCCGCTCATATTCGGCCGTTCCCCACAGCCACGCCTCGCCCGTCAGGTGAGTAAGCACAAAACCCACCTTGGCTGGTTCCGTGGCAAATGTGACAGGCTGGAGGTCAAACAAGACACGGCAGTTAGTCAGAAAAGCCCGGACATACTTGGGGTCGCCGTCAAACCTCGCGAGGTTACAGAGTCTGGGCTCCGGGACGTCCACGAGTTGCCCGGGCGCCGGGGCAGGACAGGGCGTGGACATACTGGTGGGCTGATCGGCGGGGCTGAGTGACACGGTCGTGGACAGGGCTCGTGCAGATTGGTCTGCAGCAGCCAGAGGTACCAAGTCTTTGAGGTCCCTGATAGCTTCTACCAGTTCCTGGTGGAGCTGATGATGCTGCTGGAGCTGCTGTTGCTGCTGCTGGAGATGCTGTTGCTGGACGATCCTCGTTAAAGTCGCCATCTCCTCTGTGGTCTTGCTAAGTCCCCACTCCGTGGTGGTCAGGCGGTCCAGGTCTGAGGGATTGTGCGCTGGTTGCATTTTTGGTCAGTTCGTTCTGTCAGGAAGCAAAGGCAGGGCAACCAAGTGCAGCACAATCCTTTATTGCCAAAGGGGAAATGGAACACCGGACCTGCGGTCGGGCTGGCGTGGCAGAGCACAGCGCGTAGGAGTAGTCGGAGGCAGGCAGGCAGTCGAAGGACGAGCACGTTGTCAGGACCGGCGGCGAGCTGAAGCGTGGTCGAAGGGCAAGCAAGTTGTCAGGACAGGCGGCGAGCTGAAGCGTGGTCGAAGGGCGAGCAAGTTGTCAGGACAGGCGGCGAGCTGAAGCGTGGTCGAAGGGCGAGCAAGTTGTCAGGACAGGCGGCGAGCTGAAGCGTGGTCAAAGGGCGAGCAAGTTGTCAGGACAGGCGGCGAGCTGAAGCGTGGTCGAAGGGCGAGCAAGTTGTCAGGACAGGCGGCGAGCTGAAACGTGGTCGAAGGGCGAGCAAGTTGTCAGGACAGGCGGCGAGCTGAAGCATGGTCGAAGGGCGAGCAAGTTGTCAGGACAGGCGGCGAGCTGAAGCGTGGTCGAAGGGCGAGCAAGTTGTCAGGACAGGCGGCGAGCAGAAGCGTGGTCGAAGACCACGGAAGCAGGTGGCTACAAAGATCGGTCCGGGGGAAAAAGGCAGGAGTATCACAGGCAGGGTAAGCAGACGAACTGACAACCACTGGCAGAACACAGAGAGGATAAGTAGGGGACCTAACGAGCTGTAGCAGGTGCTGGCAATTCCCTGAGTAGGGCTTGGCTGGAAGTCAGGTGACGCGGAGGCGTGACAGTTTATCACGGATAAAAAAAAAGAAGTGAAAATCCCAATGATCATCACATATACATCTGGGTGTGGTGAAATTTGTCCTCTCTATTTTATCCATCCCCATGTGATTTTGATACTGCCCCTGGGGGAAAGGGGAGCAGTAGCGGTGCTGCGCTCGGGAATGATTTGGTGATCTCACCCCCCTATTCCAACCCTTAATGCTGAGTGCCAAGCAGGGAGGCAATGGGTCCCATTTATATAGTCTTTGGTATGACCCGGCGGGGGTTGAACCCACAACCTTCCAGTCTCAGGGCGGACACTCTACCATTAGCCACTGAGCTGGTCCATAATTGGTTCCAAGACCACCCGCAATAGATGAAAATCTGCGAAGTAGTAACATTTTTAACATACATTTTTTTTGGTGTTTCAATAAATGTATATTAAACCATATAAGTCAGGGGTGTCCAAACTTTTTGCAATGAGGGTCAGATTTGATAAAGTGAAGGGGCCCGGGAGCCAATATTTTTTTTGGGAAAACTACAAACATTTCATGCAAATACACACTGTTATAAAACAAATTTCATTGTCACAATTGTCTATATTTATCAAATGACAAAAATAACCAAATATAAGCCACTCAGGCAGATGTGAACAATTCTAAAAACACAAATTCTGCCTTTCATTCATATCTGAAGAGTCCGATAACATTGAACAAACTGTATGAAATACCATAAATTTACATGAGTTTAATTATAATAATTATTTAATTATTTAAAATTATAAAATGATTATTATCGTGAATAGTTTAGATAGGAGTTATAAGTAATGCAAATTTGTCTGTTATTATTAAAACTTAAAACAAGTACATTTTGCTCTTGTCATTTAAAATAGCTTTCATAAAGTAATAGTGTGTCACGTATACAGGTTCAGTATTAGCATGGCTACTTCGTAGCTTGCTTTAGTAATACCGTATTGGTCCGAATATAAGACGACCCTGATTATAAGACGACCCCCTCTTTTTCAAGACTCAAGTTTAGGTGTGTAAATCGCGGGTTTTGTCACGATACGATATCATATTGATACAAAGAACTACGATACGATATTTGCCGATATCTTTAAGCCTGCTGCGATTCATTCACGATATATCGCGATATAGTGCTCTACGATCGATATATATATATTTTTTTTAATAAAAAATATAGAACTATATCCTGATTTATAACAATTCATACGCAAAATCAACAAGGTACTGCAAACTCTTTATTTAGGAAATTACAAGAGTAGTAGCCATAGTACCAGCCCAGGAGCCGCGTACTAGTTGTCGCCTCCCCGTTTAGACATGTAGAATCAACAAACATATTGGAAATAGTTGTAGAAGAAGAAGCTGCAGCAACTTTTATGTCAACCAATCTATTTCTACTTTAAACGTTTGTGTCATTTTGCATATTTTTTTATGTTTTCCTAGAGATAGAAAGTGTACAGCAAAAGTCAAGAACGCTTTTGATAATAGAGCGAAACAATTGCTCATCAGTTTCAGAAGGTATAGGTTTTCAAATGTTAGTATGCGTTACTTGGACAAAAGAACTATGAAACCAATAGCTTGAAGAACTGTAAATGGTAGAAAATATGGTGTTGGTGGCCCCTATCCAGTTATAACAGCATTCAGTCTGATGGGAAGGCATTCAACAATTTTGCAACCCTCTTTGGAACGTGTGTGTCACGACTCGCCCCAATCATGTCCATATTGTGATAGTGTCTGTCCGTCGGTTTGTGTGCTAGCCCCTCCCCTCCTGTGTTCCAATGATCAGTGTGATCATTCTCACCTGCTTCTCATTTCCAGTCTTGTATTTAAGTCCTGTCTCCGTGTCACTCCCCTGTCGGTTCATTGCTAATGTCACCCGGTCCCTTTGTCTCACATCTCGTTCAGTTTCTGTTGTTGGTTTGGTCCGTCCCTGTCCGCGCCCAGTGTTCCTGTTCCTGTCGTTTGGTTTTCCTCGGTCTGTCTGGAGGCTCACGGTCAGATTTTATCCTTGCCCAAGTATCCAAGTGTCCAAGTGGACTTCTGTCTGTTTGCTGGCCGTGAGTCTCTATCCTGTCTGTGTCTTCGTTTCCCCACCTGACTCCCTTCCAACTCCCTTTCCCTTCAATAAACCCTGGTCCAAGCTGCACTTGGTCGCCCTGCTCCATCTTTCACTCCCGATCCTGACAGAATGAACCGACCCACACAGCGACCAGCGCTTGGACCCCCCTCCACCACCAGTCCAGGCGGCGTGGATCCAGCGGCCGTCACCCCGCCGGTCTTCGGAGGCGTGTGCAGTGCGGCTGCCTCCCCGATCCCTCCCGCCCCTTCTTGGACAGTTTTGGGTTGTTGGGTTTTTTTTCTCTTTTTTTGGGACGTCAGGGGCCGTCCCTTGTGGGGGGGGGGGGGGGGGGGGGTTCTGTCACGACTCGCCCCAATCATGTCCATATTGTGATAGTGTCTGTCCGTGTGTCTGTGTGCTCGCCCCTCCCCTCCTGTGTTCCAATGATCAGTGTGATCATTCTCACCTGCCTCTCATTTCCAGTCTTGTATTTAAGTCCTGTCTCCGTGTCACTCCCCTGTCGGTTCATTGCTAATGTCCCCCGGTCCCTTTGTCTCACATCTCGTTCAGTTTCTGTTGTTGGTTTGGACCGTCCCTGTCCGCGCCCAGTGTTCCTGTTCCTGTCGTTTGGTTTTCCTCGGTCTGTCTGGAGGCTCACGGTCAGATTTTATCCTTGCCCAAGTATCCAAGTGTCCAATTGGACTTCTGTCTGTTTGCTGGCCGTGAGTCTCTATCCCGTCTGTGTCTTCGTTTCCCCACCTGACTCCCTTCCAACTCCCTTTTCCTTCAATAAACCCTGGTCCAAGCTGCACTTGGTCGCCCTGCTCCATCTTTCACTCCCGATCCTGACAGTATGCATTATTTTTGTGTGCCTTTATATGCTACTTCACACAGAACTTTTGTGAAGTTAAACAGTATTGAACATAGCTGAACAAATAAGGACCTAAATAGTCTTTTCAGACTTTTAGGACTTTTCAGAATAGATACCCTAAAAGCAGACAGAAAGACTTTAAATAGTCCACAAAATTACTGGTATACTTCATTGACCACACATAGTGTATGCACAACATAATTGTGTCATATAATGTGATGGTTCTTCCTCTCGGTTTTATTATACAGTGCCTTGCGAAAGTATTCGGCCCCTTTGAACCTTTCAACATTTCGCGACATTTCAGGCTTCAAACAAAGATGAAGACTGCTTTCCAAAAACGCTCTCCATCCACCCTCACTGAGCTCGAGCTGTTTTGCAAGGAAGAATGGGCAAGAATTCCAGTCTCTAGATGTGCAAAACTGATAGAGACATACCCCAAGCGACTTGCAGCTGTAATTGCAGCAAAAGGTGGCGGCTACAAAGTATTAGCGCAAGGGGGCCGAATAATATTGCGCGCCCCACTTTTCAATTTTTTATTCGTTAAAAAAGTTTAAATTATCCAATAAATTTCGTTCTACTTCACAATTGTGTCCCACTTGTTGATTCTTGACAAAAAATTAAAATTTTATATATTTTTGTTTGAAGCCTGAAATGTGACGAAATGTTGAAAGGTTCAAGGGGGCCAAATACTTTCCCAAGGCACTGTATTTGTGTGGACACAAGGGAGAAAAGGATAATTGGGCTCAAACTACTTTTGTGACTCCATTCACATTTAAAGCCATTGAGAGCTCTTTCATTCTGTACTGATGCCTCTAAGGTACCTGTATTGTTATGTACTGTGTTCTCCCATCATTTTACTTGTTGAATTTCCATGAGCATAAAAGGTAGCTTCCAGGTGCACTGTTTCACCTTAAAGAGCACCTTTCACAAAGCACAGTTAAGATGCAGGGTTTTTCCCAACAATTGAAATTAAAACTTACTTCAATATATTTACAAGCCACTATTTTCTCAAGCTTTCTTCAAACCCAATCTTTGTCTTATATTATTTATACTGTAGTAACAGAATGGGTCTCTTGTGTACATTTAAGCTACGGCAGTACCAACACCCTCCCCTCCAATGGACACACGTCTGTCATCTGCTGTACTGATACCTGATCACTTGTTTTTAAAGTCACATAACAGCATCTCCTGGGCTGGCTTTTCAAATGGCAAGAAATAATGAAAGAAGACACCAATTGTTCTTACCATGTAATACTGCACACTAAGGGTGTAAATTGCGGGTTTTGTCACGATACGATATAAAATCGATACAAAGAACTACGATACGATATTTGCAGATATCTTAAAGCTTGCTGCGATTCATTCACGATATATTCGATATTTTTTTAAAATAAAAAATATAGAACAATATCCTGATTTATAACAATTCATACGCAAAATCAACAAGGTACTGCAAACTCTTTATTTAGGAAATTACAAGAGTCTTGCAGTATACAAAGTGCTTATTTTAACACTGAACTTTGATGTCGTGTTTTTTCTTTAAATATGCAGCGAGATTTGTGCTCCCTGAATATTTGATCACCGCATGGCAGGATTTACAAACTGCACGTGTCTTGTCCGTTGAGCCATCTTTTCTTTGGAATCCAAAGTGCTTCCAAACGAATGACTTGAAGCCTAAAGGGGAGCAAATTTCTTTGTCTTTTTGGACACTAGCCATAGCACCAGCCCAGGAGCCGCGTACTAGTTGTCGCCTCCCCTTTCACGTGCCTGCTCTGCTCACAACACAACAACGCCGCGCGCACTGCTCCCGGAAAGAGGAAGCAAGCAACAATGAACTGGATTTCAAAATAAAGTCGCGTCTAATGTCCGAGGTCAAACACGGCGATATAAATCGATGTTTACGTTTAGCATCGATGCCAATAAATCGTAGAGCATTATATCGATTAATCGATGTGTATCGATGAATCGTTACACCCCTACTCAAGTTTGAAAAAAGACTTTTTGAACACCAAATGTAATTTTTATACAGAAAATAATTAAAGTGCATTTGAGACAAATGATTATAACAATATATTCGAGAGAAAAGCATGTTATTTTGCCTCATTCAAATCATGCAAAAACTGTCTATCGCATCTTAATATCTGAACATTTAAATATGTAACTTAAAGTGCAATCACTTTTGTAAATGAATGGCTTCTGGTTTTTGAAATGTAAATAAACCAATCTACTGTGATAAAACAACAAGATTGCAATAACTGCATTAACCATCAAAGTGAAGTCTAACTGTAACTGTGGTATTGAAACAAATCTGAATAAGGAAAAACATTATGATCAAATAATGCAAACTGGTTTAAACGTGAGAGTAGCCGAGATCTGTCATGTCAGAAGAACATTACTCCTCACAAACATCCTCTTCCTCGCTGTAATCAGTGTCACTGTCCTCACATTTTCTGTTATCTCTTCTCTTATTTTCTTCTCTTTTATTTCTTACCGCTATTTTTAATTTTTCTTCTTCATGCTACAGCTATTTTTATTTGTCTTCTTTGTGACAGGGGTTGGCTTTGGCCTGGGGAGTTAAGTTCAGCATTTGCCCCACTTTTTCAGGCTTATTTCAATGCAAAATGCAATGCAAAAACGATGAACTGCTGCTCCTCACTTCAAGGAACACGGATTTCAGCAGATCCGCCGCGCTGTACTTTGTGGAAACATGGCTTAGCGAACGAACCCCCCACCAAGCCGTCGAGCTAGCCGAGTTCAGGCTAACGCGAGCAGATCGCAGCGCGGAGCTTTCCGGAAAATCAAAGGGAGGTGGTCTCTGTTTCTACATTAATGAACATTGGTGTACTGATGTCACGGTGTTGAAAGAGTTTTGCAGCCCTCTCCTAGAAACACTTTTCCTAAACTGCCGGCCGTTCTATTAACCACGGGAGTTCTCCTCGATCGTCATGGGGGCTGTTTACATCCCACCACACGCACGTGCGAGTGAAGCCACGCAGATGCTGACTGACCAGGTTACAGACATGGAGAAACTTCTACCAAACTCACTAATCATTGTTCTGGGTGATCTTAACAGGGCGAACCTCGCACATGAACTCCCCAGATACAGACAGCACGTAACGTGTCCCACCAGAGGCGCACAGACTGTACCACTGGTACACCGTGATCAAGGATGCATACCACTCTGCGGCTTGTGCAGCTTTAGGACTCTCGGACCACTGTCTAGTTCAGGGGTGGGCAAACTTTTTGACTCGCGGGCCGAACTGGGTTCTAAATTTGGACCGGAGGGCCGGACCAGGAGCAGATGGACGTAGGCGTTGTGTGAAGTCATATAAGCGACCTGTAAAGGTCATTGCATAAAAGATCTTGGCCTTTAGTAGGTAGTAAAGCATGGATATTCCAAACAAGTTTTTTGAAAACAAATGCATTTATTAACAGCATTAAAAAAAAAATAATTCACTAAAAAACTGCTATCAGTGATTCTCATAAAATACGACACTGTTATTATGAATAACAATCTCCATCACTTCAATGCCTGCAGGTCAGATTAATGAAAGATGTTTATCTCATGAGATCACATCAAACGGCAAACATTCTGACCAAATATATCATCTTGAAGAATCGGTGAAAGCATACATCCAAATAAACTAATCAAAACAGCAACACGGTGAGGGGTATCTGAAAATCAGAGCAGAGTTTTAACTCGCAAACACCTGGTAACAGAGGTGAGGAAACGGGAAACACTTGCTTAAAGTAAGCCTTAAGAACTTTACAGGTTAAGATTAGTCGCAAATAGGTGGTGCATCAATGTCCTTGAGCATCCTGCATTGTTTGAAAATGAGAATGGTCGCTAGTTTCAATCCCTGCTATGTGTACAAATCATATTCAAAATGCATTTTTTTACAATAAACTTGAGAGCCTCCCGTTCATTTTCAGTGGGAACAGTGTTGTTGGTGTCCCTTTTTTGCTAGTGCGTCATAGTCTGGAGTAAAATTTGTTGTGGCAATTCTTAGGCGAGATCCGAGGTGTTGGTCCGTTTACCTTGATCTGTGACGGGTTGATGTTGATGTGGCTGAACGTCACGTCGCGTACGTCGAGCCAAATTGGCCACTCTTTTTTAAACACTCGGCACTCCTTTTTTTCGGGCCACTCATTTTAATGGAAGGATTCCAGGGGAAGGTTTGTGGGTGGCTTTAGCGCAAAACTGCATCTGAAAGCTCAGCGCGCGAATTATAAGAATGCTGTCGTCAAAGCCCACGCTCTAAATTCGGGACTGATACGAATAGAGCGAGAGTGCGCCAAGTCCGTACTACTGAGTACGTACACGCACTTGTGAGTGTGCACCGAGCTTTCTGACACGGCTTCCGGTAGTAAATGCGCAGGCGAGCGCTTCGCCATCTACTGGGAAAACGCAGTCATTGCAGGCAAAATGACAAAAAAAAAAAAAGTTTAATAATACAATTTGTTCAGGGTTGGCGGGCCGGATTAAACGGTCCCGTGGGCCGGATGTGGCCCGCGGGCCGTAGTTTGCCCACCCCTGGTCTAGTTCATCTGATCCCGGCCTACAGGCAGAAACTAAAAACATCTAAGCCTGTGGTGAGGACTGTGAGGAAGTGGACAGTGGAGTCAAGGCAGGACCTCCAAGCCTACTTTGACTGCACCGATTGGGGAGCTTTCGAAGCTGCAACGTCAGACTTTCATGAACTCACTGACACTGTCACATCATACATCAGTTTTTGTGAGGATCTGTGTGTGCAGACTAAGACCTTCTGCACGTACAACAACGACAAACCTTGGTTTACACCGAACCTCAGGAGGCTGCGCAAAGTCAAGGAGGAGGCCTACAGGAGCGGCGACCGCGAGCTGTTCAGGCAGACCAGAAACACACTGAACCGAGAGGTCAGGAAAGCCAGGAGGTGTTACGGGGAGAACTTGAAGAGACACCTCTCTGCCAATCCTGATCCCTCAACGGTGTGGAAAGGTCTGCAGAGCATCACGGGCTACAAGAAACGAACCCCCCGTCCTGTAGAGAGCCCAAGGCTTGCTAACCAGCTAAACAAGTTCTACTGCAGGTTTGATCGGTCCTCCCACACAACGGGACTTCCTGTAGCACTATCTACATACTCACCTCTCCCCACAACTGCTCTCTCCACACCTGTATCATCGTTGTCACCCACTCACTCTCTTGCAGAGGCCGCGCCCGCACTCCAGGTCCGCGAGGAGGAAGTGCGCCAGATGTTCCGGAGACAAAAGACCAGGAAGGCACCGGGCCCAGACGGCGTGTCGCCTTCCTGCTTGAAAGTCTGCGCTGAGCAGCTGGCGCCCACCTTTGCACGGATCTTCAACCGTTCTCTGGAGCTGTGTGAGGTGCCCTCGTGCTTCAAGAGCTCCACCATCGTTCCAGTGGCCAAGAAGCCCGCCATCACAGGTTTGAATGTCTATAGACCCGTCGCACTGACATCTGTGGTCAGGAAATCTTTTGAGAGGTTAGTGCTGAACCACCTGAAGGAGGTCACGGGCCCCCTGCTTGACCCCCTCCAGTTTGCCTAGCGGGCAAACAGGTCAGCGGATGATGCGGTCAACATGGGACTGCACTACATCCTGCACCACCTGGACACCCCAGGAACGTACGCCAGGATCCTGTTTGTGGACTTCAGCTCGGCGTTCAACACCATCGCTCCTGACATCCTCCAACAGAAGCTCATCCAGCTTGCGGTGCCTGCCTCCACCTGTCAGTGGATCACCAGCTTCCTGACCAACAGGAGACAGCGTGTGAGGCTGGGGGGCATCACATCTGACACCCGGACCACCAACACTGGAGCCCCTCAGGGGTGCGTCCTCTCCCCACTGCTCTTCTCTCTCTACACCAATGATTTCTCCTCAGGTGACTCTCCTGTGAAGCTCCTGAAGTATGCAGACGACACCACTCTCATCGGACTGATCCAGGACGGTGATGAGACTGCGTACAGGCAGGAGGTGGAGCGGCTGGTCCACTGGTGCAGCCAAAACCATCTGGAGCTGAACCCGCTCAAGACCGTGGAGATGACAGTGGATTTCAGGCGAGACCCTTCACCACTTTTACCCTTCACTATCCGCAGTAATACTATTCTCTCCACAGACACCTTCAAGTTCCTGGGAACCACAATCTCTCGGGACCTGAAATGGACCGGCCACATAGACTCTGTCCGGAAGAAGGCCCAGCAGAGGCTGTACTTCCTGAGACAGCTCAAGAAGTTCAACCTGCCGCAAGAGCCTCTGAAGACCTTCTACACTGCCATCATCCAGTCTGTCCTTTGCACCTCCATCACTGTCTGGTTTGGATCGGCCTCCAAACAAGACAAGCACAGACTACAACGGACAATCAGAACTGCAGAAAAGACCATTGGAATCAACCTCCCATCTATCCACGACTTCTACCTGTCCAGGACCAGGAAACTTGCAAGGAACATCTCTACAGACCCTTCTCACCCAGGTTGCAGTCTGTTTGAACTACTCCCCTCCGGACAGCGTTATAGAGCTCGGTACGCCAAAACCAGCAGACACAGAGACAGCTTCTTCCCCCAGGCTCTTGCTCTGATGAACTCACACTACTCATAGAGTCTCAGAGTCATTACTGTGCAATAACATCCTGCTCTTCACACCTTTTTTGAATTTGTCTACACTGGTTTTGCCATTATTCACATGTCCTGAATGTTGTTAGTCACCTAAATGTTGAACAGAGGGTGTGTTTTTACCGAAGTCAAATTCCTTGTTTGGCACGCTCAAACATGGCGCACAAGAGGCGAAGACTCTTGAATCTTGAAAAAACACCGTCTTATATTCGGGCCAATACGGTACGATACTTCTTCACTGAAAATCAAGGCAATTGTGTTTGTCCAATTTGTAAAGAGACGGTTGCCTTGTTAAAGGATTTCAACCTAAAGAGACACTATCAGACTAAACATGCTAACACATACGACAAGCTAACAGGGAGTGACCGCGCTGATAAAGTGAAGCAGCTCCAAGCTGAACTGGCATACCAACAGCGATTCTTCACGCGGGGCTGTGAGTCAAAAGTAAATACTTTGGCCCGAATATAAGACGATGTTTTTTGCATTGAAATAAGACTCAAAAAGTGGGGGTTGTCTTATAATCGGGGTCTAGACATTATAGCTATTTTCACTTGTGCGCAGCTGTAAATTAAAGGTTATTGGTATCGACTGAGTATGTTGCTGTGATCGTGTTGTCCGATCGCGGTTTGCTTCGTGTGCGCGCCATTTGATTGACAGCTCCGGCTCGCTCATAATCGATTGAGTATGTTGCCGTGATTGTGTGAAAGTGAGTATTGTAGTGGGTTGACATAATTCACCCGGAACCTAAGTTCACGTTGCCGAGTTCCGGTGGGATGGTTGACACGTGTGGGAGTTTCACAGTATATACATTTCATTGTTACTACTGTCCAGTGTTGTGCCGTTTGACCGATCGCGGTTTGCTTCGTGTGCGCGCCGTTTGATTGACAGCTCCGGCGCGCTCCTTTAAGTTTGCCTTGCATCATACGAGTAGCCGTTACGCAGCGGCACGGCTACTAACGGTCGCTAGCAAATGTATTTTGTTGTCTCGATCGATGACTTATGATTGGTGTATTGCCGAGAGTATTTCATTTATAGTTATTTATTATTATTTTGCCAATAATTCAGTAAAGCAATCAAAACTGAACCACGTCTTCCCTCCTGTGTTCTGACCGACACCCGGTGGCGAAAAAAGCATAACCATCCGAGCCAACCCTATACAGTCCTCAGGCTCCCCAACAATATAATTGGTGTAATTGGGTACACAGCTCCAAGAGAATATATATATATATATATATATATATATATATATATATATATATATATATATATCCTGTGGGACTTCCAGATCCAGACTGACAAGATGGTGATGGCGAACCAACCGGACATTGTGGTGGTGGACAAACAGCAGAAGAAGGCCGTTGTAGTGGATATAGCAATACCAAGCAATGGCAACATCAGGAAAAAAGAACTTGAGAAGCTAGAGAAACACCAGGGCCTCAAAGAAGAGTTTGAAAAGGCCTGGAAAGTGAAGGCCTCTGTGGTGCCCGTGGTCATTGGGGCACTTGGGGCAGTGACCCCCAAACTGGAGGAGTGGCTACAGCAGATTCCAGGAACAACATCAGACATCTCAGTCCAGAAGAGTGCAGTGCTAGGAACAGCCAAAATACTGCGCAGAACCCTCAAGCTCCCAGGCCTCTGGTAGAGGACCCGAGCTTGGAGTGGGAGACCACCCGCGGAGGGTGAGAGGGGAAATTTATATACACACACACACGCACACACACGCACACACACACACACACACACACACACACACTCACACACACAAAGGCTATGCATGCACAAAAACGGAATTAACCAAATTGAGTTATGGATAAAATCCTCGTCTGCCGAAGGCCTGTACTCTGGAGCTGGGTGACCCACTACAGCGTATCTTCAACATGAGTCTGGAAAAGGGTGTGATACCTCAGCAGTGGAAAACGTCGTGCATCATCTCTGTCCAAAAGAAATCACGACCTGCGGAGCGGAATGACTTCAGACCGGTCGCGCTGACTTCACACGTGATGAAGACTGGAGCGAAAGCCGCTTTAACACCTCAGGCCTCAGGTTTGGCATGCTGTTGACCATCTATTTGCGTATCAGGATAAGGTGGGGGTGGAGGATGTTGTTGCCTACATTTTGCATCGCTCTCTCACCTGCACAAGGGAAAAGGGGTTGTGACAATTACTTTCCTGGATTTTTCTAGCGCCTTTAACACCATTCAGCCCATGTTCCTGAGAGACAAAATGTTGATGATGGGCGTGAGCTCACACCCGAGGCCATGGATAATGGAGTACCTGACGGGCAGACCTGACGGGCAGATCTTAGTATGTGCGCATGGGAGGCTGTAAGTCAGGCACGGTGAGGAGTGTGAGAGGACCGCAGGCAACGGTGCTCTCTCCCTTTCTATTCACCCTGTACACTTCTGAATTCCAGTACTCTTGAGTTTTGCCAAATGCAGAGGTTTGTAGACAACACTGCATTTATTGGCTACATTAGGGATGGACGGGAGGAGGACTTTTTACTTAAACGGAAAAATGTAACTTATAGGTAGGTACTTTGGTAATTACTTGAATTGACCAATTATCCATCCATTCATTTTCTGTACCACTTAGTCCCCACGGGGGTCGCGGGCTTGCTGGAGCCTATCCCAGCCGTCATCGGGCAGTAGGCGGGGGACACCCTGAACCGGTTGCCAGCCAATCGCAGGGCACACAGAGACAAACCACCATTTGCACTCGCACCTAGGGACAATTTGGAGTGTTCAATCGGCCTACCAAGCATGTTTTTGGGATGCAGGAGGAAACCGGAGTGCCCGGAGAAAACCCACGCGGGCCCGGGGAGTACATCCACACAGGGAGGGCCGGAGGTGGAATCGAACCCGCACCCTCCTAACTGCGAGGCGGACGTGCTACCCAAGTGCCCCACCGAGCCGCCCCGAATTGACCAATTAATTGACTTTAAATAAATTAAAGTATCTAAGTTATAACAGATACTCTAATTCAATTCACAAAATCAAACAAATATATTCAATGGAAAAATTTACAACACAATTCCAGATGAGGAGTGCTAATTTTGAAGAAGATGGAGAATAATCTTGTTGGCTAGAATATGAATATTATGTGTTTGTATGTCTTTTTTTTCTTCCTTGTTTTTGTATTTACATGATGCAAATTGTGTGTGAGGGTCCAATCTCTGGACAATTATTGGTAAAATGTTTATTGTCAGTGTTGACAATAAAAGTAAATAAAAACAAAAAGCAAAAAAGTAAGTTTGATGACAAATTAGTTTATTAGTTATTTACATCTGCCTCAACATTAAAATGACAAACAATTTTGCCCATAATCAAAGTCAAAGTCAAAGTCTGCTTTACTGTCAATGTCTTCACACACAAAGAGATCGAAATTACGTTCCCACTATCCCACGGTGACAAGACATAGTACACAATATACATACAAGTAAACAACACAAAAAGGAAAAATAAGAAGGAACAAACAATGAATAAATTAGAGTGCTGAATAAAAAATAAATAAACAAATAATATAACAAATAAGAGGAGCTAAAATGGAGCAAGTGTGCATACAGCAGACAGTCAGAATATAGCGCAAAAGTACAGGACGCTACGCAGAACGGGAGAGAGAGTTCAGGATTTTAATAGCCTGGAGTATGAAGCTGTTGGTGAGTCTGGTGGTGCGGGAGCGCAGGCTCCTGTACCTCTTCCCAGAGGGCAGAAGATCAAACAAAGAGTGAGCGGGGTGACTCACATCACTCACAATCGTGGTCGCCTTGCGGGTGAGATGGGAGGTGTAAATGTCCTTCGGGGAGGGGAGTGAAGCACCAATAACCTTACCAGCCGTGTTCACTATGCGCTGCAGGGCCTTCATGTTGTATTCAGTGCAGCTACCACCCCAAACAGCGATAGAACTGGAGAGGACGCTCTCAATGGTGCCACAGTAGAATGTAGTCATGACGGCTGGAGGAGCACTTGCTCGCCCGAGTTTCCGCAGGAAGTACAGGCGGCGCTGAGCTTTCTTTGCCAGTGATGCGGTGTTGGTGGACCAGGAAAGGTCCTCACTGATATGCACCCCCAGGAATCTGGTGCCGCTCACTCTCTCCACCACAGCACCGTCGATGGTCAGTGGCAGGTGTTGGGTGTGACCCTTCCGCAAGTGAACAACAATCTCCTTGGTCTTGTTGACGTTCAGCAGGAGGTTATTGTCCCTGCACCACGTGCCCAGGTCGACCTCCGACCTGTATTGAGACTCGTCGCCCCCGGTGATGAGACCCACCAGAGTCATGTCGTCGGGATATTTCAGCACGCGGTTGCTACTGTAAATCGCAGTGCAGTCATGCGTCAGCAGGGTGAAAACCAGTGGACTGAGCACGCAGCCTCGGGGGGCCCCCGTGCTCAGCGTAATTGTCAGGTTTATTTCAATGACTGAATAACTATTAAGAGAAGAGCAACAGCAAACAAACCACAAGTGAGACAGAATATTAAGTCTTTTCTCGCGAGGAGTGCAGTACAGATAGCTTAATACAATCTCTACACACACACTAAATATCTGTAGGCACTCCCGCTCTTTTTATTTGGATTTGCCCTACCCACAGTGTGAGACAAGCCCCTAAAGAAAGGAGGGGGAAAGCATGTGGGCTTTGCCTCGTAAGGAAAAATCACTAGGTGTTTACATACTAATAAAGACATCTGGGAAGAGGAGTTTGAGTGGACTGGATACAGAAGAGAAAACCTTTGACCTCAAGTAAAAACATAGCAAGGGAAGTTTTACGACATTGTGTAGGATGCAACAAACTAAGTTATTTATTACTGGTTATATACATTCCAACCTAATCCTACGATCAAGATAGTTAGGAAACCCTGACTTTAATGGTCACTTGGAGGTTCATCTGGGGTGCAAGACAGCAATGAGGCATGTTGTCTAACAAAGTGGTCTTTGTTAGAAAGGAACTGTCCTTCCGTGGTACATCATAAAAACAGCAAGGCCAAACAGCAAGCATATAATGCAGTAATATTTCGGTAAGGCATTGATTAGAGAACGCATGATAACATATATATACATTTTTCTAACAATTCCCTCCTGTTTATCATAAGTTCTCAGAGTCCATCTTATCACCTAAAAGCGGCCATTTCAAAAAAGATTTTCAGCCGTGAGAACACAATTCATAAGAACAAATTTACACCCGGGAGGAGATTGAGCCTTAATAATCAATGTCAGAGTCGGGAAACAAACCGAACAGGTTTACCAGAGGAGCCTCAAAGATGGAGCCATCGCTAGAGCGACAACCCTCGTCAGTCGCAAAGTCGTCCCCTTGGAGCAACGAAAAAGTCTCAGCTGCTGGAGAGATAGCAGTTGTAATTAACCTGTTAATTAGAGACCGGAGACACGGAATACAACATCATCCACACAAGGTCAAAACAGCAGAAAAAACGGCAAGGGAGACTAGGACCGAGGAAACCAGGGTACGGTACTGTCTGAACACGTTTAGCCAGTCGTTCCAAACCTCCGTGTTCACTCCACTGCGTTCCTTCATTTTCCCATTCAAGGTCCTCAGGCCCTCAAGGGCCTGGGACAGCCTTCCATCAGCGGCAGTATTATTTGGAATGAATGTGCAGCATTGCTCACCAAACATGGCGCAGACACCACCCTCTTTTGAGAGTAGCATATCAAGGGCCATTCGGTTCTGGAAAGCCATGAGGGAAGTCGCGGCCAGTTGGGAGTAGACCGCCCTGAAACCCGCCTCGGTCCAATTTCCAAGCCTCTGCACGTTGTAATGGATGTAGTTGATCCTGTCGACATTTTTGTTAAGAGTACACCACCAACACAGGGTGGATTCAAAACCAGCTGCTATCTGATTCACCAGCTTACACTTATCCGGTACTCCTCTGGGAACACCAATTGCATCAATTTCGGTCAGATCATCGTCGGCTGTCAAATTCAAAGATATTTTGGTTTTTACCAGCTTTTCCTTTTTTCAGATCTTGGGATGTTGATACATATACAATTTAGCTTGACTACATTCTCTGAAAGCAATGGCTTCTTTTTTCTTTCTTCAATGGATATTACTATAAAGAATGCTCTGTCACACATTTCATAATCCAATATACGTGATAGATTTCACACAATCTTTGATCAATGGTGACGGTACAACATAAGGCAGGGGTCACCAAACTACGGCCCGCGGGCCGGATACGGCCCACGGGACCGTTCAATCCGGCCCGCCAACCCTGAACAAATTGTATTAAACTTTTTTTTTTTTTGTCATTTTGCCTGCAATGACTGCGTTTCCCCAGTAGATGGGGAAGCGCTCGCCTGCGCATTTACTACCGGAAGCCGTGTCAGAAAGCTCGGCGCACACTCACAAGTGCGTGTACGGACATGGCGCACTCGCGCTCTATTTGTATCAGTCCCGAATTTAGAGCGTGGGCTGTGACGACAGCATTCTTGTAATTTGCGCGCTGAGCTTTCAGATGCAGTTTTGCGCTTAAGCCACCCACAAACCTTCCCCTGGAATCCTTCCGTTAAAATGTCGCCCAAGGAAAAGCACGGTGAACACAGTGCCGAGCGTTTAAAAGAGAGTGGCCAATTTGGCTCGACGTACGCGACGTGACGTTCAGCCACATGAACGTCAACATCTACCCGTCACAGATCGAGGTAAACGGACCAACACCTCGGATCTCGCCTAAGAATTGCCACAACAAATTTTACTCCAGACTATGACGCACTATCAAACTTTAACAAAAAAGACAGCGGTGTCTACAAGCCTACTGGAACCTACAAAAGGATTATAAGGAAGGAACACAAGAACTTTAAGAGACTGCTCATATGTGTCAGAGAGGTTCTGCTCTGACAACTGAGCTGAACTTTTATCTGTTAAGATTGTGCATGGCACAACAGAAAGTTAATGTTCCATGGTTTTTTTCTATGAAGAACCCAGAGAGAGTTATTTAGTTATTATTTATTTCCTGATTTTTCTGTGAAGAACTCGGAGAGGGTTATTTAGTTATTATTTATTTCATTAATAGTGTTATTAGTTTCCTGACTTTTTTTGTGTAAAGAACCTGGAAATTGTTATTAAATAACCGTTATTTGGTTATGTGTGGCTTTCTGGAAAACAATAACTTTTTTAAGCTCGCCTACGATCGTCACACTTTTTCTGTTACAAACTGACACCGGCCCGCCATCAGAGAAGGGAAAGGTTATGTGGCCCTCACAGGAAAAAGTTTGGGGACCCCTGACATAAGGCAATGGTCACAAACCCATACATATGACATATTAAATTTTGTTTGTCTTTACAGCTTGTTTTGCCATTAGCAATCAATTGCTTCGTTTAGCAGTTTACTCTAATACTAGTTACCTGAAACAAATTATCCACATTCACTTTAGATATATTCATCCCATTCTTTAACATCTACAGCGGTTGTTGACAAAGTACACATATAAACATCATACTTTCATGGCAGTCCAGATCTGACACAGCAGATCATCCTGCAAAGGTCAAATTGATCTTTTAAATCGCTACAATGCAGCATCATTTTTTTGGAGTGATCAATATAAGTTGTTCACTCATCTCTCCCCTACTCATTATGACTTAGTTCCCACAAATACCATATTGCTGAAGTTAACAAAGTGGCAACAAAGATAGCCACCTTACATGCAATAACGTCATTGTTCCATTTTCTTGTTCCCGGCATTTCTCTAAGAGGTAAGGCTCCCTTTGGGTCACTTTTTCCCGATTGAACGTTACCTCAAAAGAAATTACCCTTTTGTAATTTGCAAGGACCACCTCAACTGACCTTTCTGCTATTTTAATGGCAGTTGATGTAATTATCAATATTCAATGTGGCCCTTCCCCCGTGGAAGAACACCAGCGTTTTGTTTTCAATGCTTTTAATGAGAACGTGCTTTGTTCTTTTTGCCTTTAAAATATTAATTCTAAATATAAAATGTAAATGCCAAATTTGAATCATCCTTAGTTTCCCACTTGGTTTTAAAACATGGTAATCTATATTGTCGCCCAAACAATTTTTCATACGGGGTTAAACCCACAGTACTTGTAATATTTAGTACAGTTTGACCAGGTCTAAACATTTTGTCCATGATCTTCCATTTTTCCCATGCACATTTTCACACTTTATACCAGTTCTGTCACGAGAATTAATTTCCGAAATCCCATATCTCGGTATTATTTCTTTACATAACGTTTTTGCAACTGTTAAGGCATTCAGTGTTTTTGTTGAAGCCAATTCAAACCATTTTGAGAATGCATCTTTAATGACCAGGCAGTATAACCCTGTGGATTGCATGTTAAACAAGCTCTTCAAAAAAAATTTTTTATAACTGTTTAACTGTTTTGAATATGAATCAAATTCACATGATGTATAAAGCTGACTGAACTGCCCCATTATCCCTCCTCTTGAGCCATGCGACACACAACCATGGCTCAATATTGCTGCCCGCTTGTATAGGTTTTTTGGAGGATAGGTCAGTCTTCTGGTCATTTATAGATGCCATTCTCTACTCTTGCCCCTCTCTTTGTCCATGATTGAATTTCAATCTATGGACTTTGTCGCTGCACATCTTTAAAAATGTTTCAGTAATTCAATCCGCTTCTTGTGTGTATAAAATTTGAAGCGTCTTTTGCACTGCAGCTATGCGGTTCCGTCCGCAAGCTTGTTACCTCTTGACACCTTATCAGTCTCGTGCGTGCCCTGCACACGTGCACATAGCTATTTGTCGTGGCAATTGGACTGCTTCCACAACTAGCTTAGTTGTAGTTTCTTGTAGTTTCTTTTCAATCAGTTTCTCATCGTTTATCACAAGAATCTTAGTAATTTGAACAAAAGTCAAAAAGTATGTTTTATTTTACTCAATTGTACGATTTAGAGAATCCATATGTAGTAAAGCGTTGTATTACTACATATGATTTCATCTTCATTTAATTTTGACACACCTTTCAAAATGCTTCTCAGTGTCCCAGTGCACACATGCTTTGCGTGTGTAACTGGTTGTCTCAACCCGTGTTCCACATCCTAATCTTTCCTTCCTCAAGGTGTCAAACCAATCCACTAATTGGAAAAGATAAAAATCAACAAATTAACCATCAGTAAATTAATATAATAGTTAATTGTTGTTGTTTCTTAACTGTAACTAACTCAATCACTCTCTTAACCTCAAATGTAAAAACTTGTGTAGTCCTTACACAACCAATCGACTATTTCTTCTAAATTTAGCTTTGAAATGTTGTTATTTAATCATTTTGCTTCATCCAATCCCAGAAAGCAAGTTCCTTCCATCTCTCAAATTTGGTTTCATCAGGGATAGGCATTAATGCAGTGTGGACCAGTTCCTGCCCACAAAAAATTGCTTGCCTTTCTTTTCTTCTTATTTTCTTTTCAAAATTGCTTTTGTTTTGCGGTGCAAATCAATTCTTTTGTGCACCTACATTAGCCAATTTCAACACATAACACTGACAGTACACAGACAACACAAAAACTTACAGCAGAGACACAGCTCACAAACGATACAAACAAACAACGCTGCGCAAACGTCATCCTCTGTTTTGACGTTTTGGTTATACTTTTGTTTTCCCATCAGTGCCTTTTATCCTTCATGCAAATATTGTCACATCTTCCTTAAGCATCACTCTCTGAGAAAATCACACTGTCCCTGTTTCGCCTGCAGCCACAGCACCCCTCGTGCGAAGGGGGGGGGGGGCAGCATCAATGTTGATTGGTCACAGGCTGGCCATTTCCTGCAACAACCATGATGCCGGCCCACCGCCCACACGAGCATAGCAAAGGCCCACGCGGACAGCCCCGCGACAACGCGTGAGCGCAGGCACGCCTATCAGTTTCACCTTCTCAAAGGGCAGGCCAACTCTGCTGTTGCCCTCCCCTATCATGTTCACCTTCAACATCTTTCAGTCTTCTACACAACATTTGCTGTCTCATTCTCGTCCTATCAAGCCACCATTCTAGTCACTTTCTGCCACACACGTCTTATTTTCTCTACTGCCACACACTGCTCATCTTAGTTTCTCCAACAAACTTAAACACATCATCGTCCACTTCTCAATTTCCCTATTATTGCTCAACAGCCTCCAGAACATTCTCCATTACTGATTTCTTCCATAGAACACACATCTCACTCGCACTCATACACACACCCATTCATGAGGATCCTCCGCGCGCACACGCACACACACACCAGCACAAAAGGATGACGCACAACATATAAGAACACATAGAAGCACTAAGAACATCTTTTTGCTCGTATTACTTGTCTGATTTATTCTCTATTTCACTTTTAGAAACTACGTGTAATTCTTTTCTATTTATTTAGCAAATTTTAACTTCAATGTTTCTTTATCTTACTTTATCCTTTTAACATAAATATCTCCTTATATTTAAGCTAATTTTCTCCTTAATTTTGGCAGCCAGGTTCCCACTTCATTACATGGAAACCTGATCTGATTTGATTTTGGCCTAGTCATAGTGTTTCTGTTAATTTGTGCAGTCACGTGCCATGTGACCGTTTTCTCCGCAATTCCAGCATTTTATTGGAGGTTGCACAACTCCTCTTCCTCGGCCTCTAAAGCCTCCTTTAGACATTGCTCGCCCTCTCTGGCCTTTCTGTCCTCTGCCTGCATTTTGGTAAAAAGTGTCACTATCCTGATCTACCAGAAAAGTGTGTTTTGAAGCTTTCATTTGTTTTCGTTTTTGTTTGTCTATTACTACTTTTTCCGCATGGAGGGCATGATTTATGTATTCCTCCCGCTATGATCTTTAGTTTTGAATTTGTAGCATGTGTTTTCTCTACGTGCTTCTCTACTTTCTCTAGACTTCTCCCTTCTTCTCTAACTCTGTAAATTTTGGTTTTCTCTTGCCTGCCTACTGTTAGGCCCAGTCTCATCATCTTCCTACCTGCAATACAGTGCTTTCTGAGCTCTCTCTCTTTCCCTCTCTTTCTCTCTTCCTTTCTCTCTCTCCCAAAACACTACATAATCAGATGCCTTCTTTAATTTCTTTAAGATTTATTTATGTTGTTTCGTTTATGGCAGCTCTAAGTCCTAATAATTTGGTTGTCCCTCAAATTTATATTTTTTAACCCATTTATCGAAATCTTTTTTTTTTAATCGGTTGGGATCCTGCCTTTCAATTATTTTCCAATCTTTGCATTTTAGTTCATGTCGGGGTAGGGACTTTCGCTTACTATTTAAGAGGAGCGCTCAAATGAGATCACTCTCAGTCAAACCGTTCACAAGCATACCACGCGCGTTTTTTTTTAAGAACAGAGGAGTCTGCCCCTCCTGCTGCGGAATTTAACTAACATAAAACGTTAGGGGGCTCCACATCCGCCCCTGCAGAATTTAACTGTTTCTAGTTGTACTTGATAGGGTCTAGAATTCTCAAGGTTTTTTTGTTTTGTTTTTTTAATAACAGAGGAGTCCGCCCCTCCTGCTGCAGAATTTAACAAGCTTGAAAGCTAGGGGGCTCCACATCCGCCCCTGCGGAATTTAACTGTTTCTATTTAGTAGAATTAATATTCCTACTCACGGTCTGCTGATTCTCTTCCTCGGAAGATCTCGTCAACCCTCCCGGTGTCCAGCCGGACTGATCGAGACAGTCCCGTCAAAGGGCTTTTGTTTTACCTCGGCCGAGGATTGTCACCTGCGTCGAAGAGCCCGCTGGAACCGTTCAAGGCGTGTCGAGATCCCGGAACGAGCCCCCAATTTCTGTCAGGTTTATTTCAATGACTGAATAACTATTAAGAGAAGAGCAACAGCAAACAAACCACAAGTGAGACAGAATATTAAGTCTTTTCTCGCGAGGAGTGCAGTACAGATAGCTTAATACAATCTCTACACACACACTAAATATCTGTAGGCACTCCCGCTCTTTTTATTTGGATTTGCCCTACCCACAGTGTGAGACAAGCCCCTAAAGAAAGGAGGGGGAAAGCATGTGGGCTTTGCCTCGTAAGGAAAAATCACTAGGTGTTTACATACTAATAAAGACATCTGGGAAGAGGAGTTTGAGTGGACTGGATACAGAAGAGAAAACCTTTGACCTCAAGTAAAAACATAGCAAGGGAAGTTTTACGACATTGTGTAGGATGCAACAAACTAAGTTATTTATTACTGGTTATATACATTCCAACCTAATCCTACGATCAAGATAGTTAGGAAACCCTGACTTTAATGGTCACTTGGAGGTTCATCTGGGGTGCAAGACAGCAATGAGGCATGTTGTCTAACAAAGTGGTCTTTGTTAGAAAGGAACTGTCCTTCCGTGGTACATCATAAAAACAGCAAGGCCAAACAGCAAGCATATAATGCAGTAATATTTCGGTAAGGCATTGATTAGAGAATGCATGATAACATATATATACATTTTTCTAACAGTAATGCTGGTGGATATTTTGTCGCCAACACGTACCACCTGAGGCCTCTTGACAGAGGAAGACAAAGGAATTTCTGGGAAGCGCTTTTTTAACAGTAAAAAAAAGTGACTTTTATCTTTTCTCTGTCAGGGGTCACCACAGCGAGTCACTCGCATGACAACTCTACATCACAAACAGCCGTATGCAAAGGTTTGGGCACCCCAGATTATTTTCAAGATGTTCCTTTATCAATCATTGGTTGCTCATGTCAGGTTTATTTCGCTGACTGAATAACTGTTAAGAAAAAAGTATCAGCAGACAAATCACAAGTGAGACAGAATATTAAGTCTATACTCGGGAGGAGTGCAGTACAGATAGCTTACAACAATCTCACTACACCAAATATCTGTATGCACTCCTGCTCTTTTTATTTGGATTTGCCCCACCCACAGTGTGAGACAAAAGCCCCTAAAGGGAAGGGGGAAAGCATGTGGGCTTTGCCTCGTAAACAGAAAAGGCGCAAGGTGTTACATACTTACGTATATGGCAATGTAGGATGAAGAATTTAAGTGATCAGCAACCACTCTTCGTCTCTTCAATAAAAACAGGAAACGTGCTGTTTGCTTGTCGTTCCATTGAGAGCGTGAGGCTGCGGTGAGGCGTGTTGTTTCTCGTCTTCTTCTTGCTGAGTTGTCAGCTGAGTCATGCCTGACCCAGCCGTAACCTCTCTCCTGACCCAGCCGTAACCTCTCTCCTGACCCAGCCGTGACCTTTCTCTTCTGTGGTACAACATAGAAACAACAAGGCCAAGCAGCTAGCATATATTGCAGTAATATTGCAGTAAAGCATTGATTAGAGAACGCATGATAACATATATATATAATTTTTTCTAAAAATTCCCACCTGTTTATCATAAATTCTATCTTATCACCTAAAAGCGGCCAATTCAAAAAGATTTTCAGCCGTAGGATCACATTTCATAAGAACAAATTTACACTCGGGAGGAGATTGAGCCTCAATAATCGATGTCAGTCGGGAAATAAATTGGACAGGTTTACCACAGGAGCTTTGAAGATGGAGCCATCGCTAGAGCGACAACCCTTGTCAGTCGCAAAGTCGTCCCTTTGGAGCAACGGAAAAGTCTCAGCTGCTGGAGAGATAGCAGTTGTAATTAATCTGTTAATTAGGGACCGGAGACACGGAATGCAACAACATCCACACAAGGTCAAAATAGCAGCAAAAATGGCAATGGAGACTAGGACCGAGGAAACCAGGGTTCTGTACTTCCCGAACACATTCAACCAGTTGTTCCAAACCTCCGTGTTCACCCCACTGTTCCTTCATCTTCCCATTCAAGGTCCTCAGGCCCTCAAGAGCCTGGGATAGGCTTCCATCAGCGGCAGTATTATTTGGAATAAATGTGCAGCATTGCTCACCAAACATGGCGCAGACACCGCCCTCTTTAGAGAGTAGTATGTCAAGGGCCATCCGGTTCTGGCAAGCCATGAGGGTAGTAGCGGCCAGTTGGGAGTGGACCGCCTTGAAACCCGCCTCGGTCCAATTTCCAAGCCTCTGCACGTTGCAATGGATGTAGTTGATCCTGTCGACATTTTGGCTAAGAGTACACCACCAACACAGGGTGGATTCAAAACCAGCTGCTACCTGATCCACCAGCTTATACTCATCCGGTACTCCTCTAGGAGCACCAATTGCATCAATTTTGATCATCGTCCCCTCTCAAATTCAAAGATATTTTGGTTTTTACCAGCTTTATTCCCAGATCTTATACATATACAATTTCGCTTTACTACATTCTCTGAAAGCAATGGCTTCTTTTTAATTTTTCCAATGGATATTATATAGAATGCTCTGTCACACATTTCACAATCAGTAGATGTGACAGATTTCACACAATCTTTGGTCAATGGCAACGGTACAACATAAAGAATCGGTCGCAAATCCATACATATGACATATTCAATTTTTGTTTCTGTCTTTGCAGCTTGTTTTGCCATCAGCAATCAATTGTTTCGTTTTTCAGTTACTCTTATAGTTACCTGAACCAAATTATCCACATTCATTTTAGATAGTCAACTCATTCTTTAACATCTACAGCGGTTGTTGACAAAGTACACATATAAACATCATACTTTCATGGCAGTCCAGATCCGACACTTCAGATCATCCTGCAAAGGTCAAATTGATCTTTTAAATGGCCACAATGCAGCATAATTTTTTTTTTCTTATTCTACCAAATTGTAATCATTCTTAGTTTCCCACTTGGTTTCAAAACATGGTAATCTATATTGTCGCCCAAACAATTTTTTATACGGTGTTAAACCCACAGTACTTGACCAGGTCTAAACATTTTGTCCATGATCTTCCAGTTTTTTCCATGCACATTTTCACACTTCATACCAGTCCTGTCATTAATCTCTGAAATCCCATATCTCGGTATTATTTCTTTACATAACGTTTTTGCCACTGTTAAGGCATTCAGTGTTTTTGTTGAAGCCAATTCAAACCATTTTGAGAATGCATCTATTATGACCAGGCAGTATAACCCGTGGATTGTGTTTAGCACATGTTAAGCAAGCTCTACAATTTTTTTATGTTTTGAAAATGTTTTGAATATGAATCAAATCCGTATGTTGTATAAAACTGACTGACCAGCCCCACTATCCCTCCTCTTGAGCCATTTGACACGCACTATGGCTCAATATTGCTGCCCGTTTGTATAGGTTCTTTGGTAGGATAGGTCTGTCTTCTGGTCATTTATAGATGCCATTCTCTAATCTTGCTCCTCTTTTCGTCCATAATTGAATTTCAGTCTATGGACTTTGTCCCTTTACATCTTTAAAAATGTGTCAGTGATTTAATCTGCTTCTTGTGTATATAAAATTTGAACTGTCTTCTGCGCTGCAATTTTGCGGTTCTGTCTGCCAGCTTGTTACCTCTTGAAACCTTATCAGTCTCGTGTGTGTGCACTGCACACGTGCATATAGCTACTGCTTCCACAACTAGCTTAGCAAGTAAATGGATGGCCTCCCCGAATGGGGAGCGACTCAGCTAGCAAATGATTAGACATTTTCACATGATTTCATCATCATTTAATTTGACACACCTTTTAAAATGCTTTTCAGTGTCCCAGTGCACACGTTCTGCGGTTGTCTCAACTCGTGTTCCCCATCCTAATTTTTCTTTTCTCAAGGTGACAACCCAATCCACTAATCGAGAAAGAAAAATAATCTTAAAAAAAAATCAACAAAATAACTGCCAATAAATTAATATAAGAGTTAACTGTTGTTTTTTCTTAACTTTAACTAACTCAATCATTCTCTTATTTTCAATTGTAAAAACTTGTGTAGTCTTGACACAACCAATTGACTATTTCTTCTAAATTTAGCTTTGAAATGTTGTTATTTAATAATTTTGCTTCATCCAATTCCAGAAAGCAAGTTCTTTCCATCTCTCAAATTCTGTTTCATCAGGGCTAGGCTATAATGCAGTGTGGACCAGTTTCTGCCCACAAAAAAAATTGCTTGCCTTTCTTCTCTTCTTATTTTTACAAAATTGCTTTTGTTTTGCGGTGCAAATCAGATAGACTACAGTCTAGCAAATTTTTTTGTGCACCTACATTTGCCAATTTTAACACATAACACTGACAGCACACAAACAACACAAAAACCTACAGCAGAGACACAGCTCACAAACAATACCAACAAACAATGCTCCGCAAACGTCATCCTGTATTTTGACGGTTTGATTATACGTTTTTTTTTATCTCATCAGTGCCTTTTATCCTTCATGCAAATGTTGTCACATCTTCCTTAAGCATCACTCTGCTTCAAACATTCTCTGAGAAACGCACACTGTCCCTGCCCCGCCCGCAGCCATAGCACCCCCCGCGCGAGGGGGGGGCGCGGCATCAGTGTTGATTGGTCACAGGCTGGCCATTTCCTGCAACAATCATGATGCCGGCCCACCACCCACACGAGCATAGCACAGGCTCACGCGGACAGTCCAGACCCGCGACTACGCGAGGGTGCAGGCACGCTCATCAGTCTCACCCTCTCAAAGGGCAGGCCAACTTTGCTGTTGCACCCTTCGTCATGTTCACATTTGACATCTTTCAATGTCTTCTACACAACATTTGTCGTCTCATTTATCCACACCCTCAGCTACGGCCCTCAAGCGAGGCCGTGCTGATATTGTTTCATCATAATTTCTCTAACCAACTTAAACACACCATCGTCCACTTCTTAATTTCCCTATTATCGCTCAACAGCCTCCTGAACATTCTCCATTACTAATTTCTTCCATACAACACACATCTCACTCACACACACTCAGATATACACCCACTCATGAGGATCCTCTGCGCGCACACACCAGCACAAAAGGATGACGCACAACATACTGTATAGGACCACATAAAGCCCACAAAGAACACACCCATTTGCCCATTTTTACTCATTTTCTTTTTGTTTACACCATGTCTGGCATTAATTAATTGCTTGAGATTATTCAATGATTTTGAGGTCAACTGACCGTCGAAGTTGTAATCAGTCATCCGTTTGTCAAGATATTTTACAGTTTCTGGGTCGACCCATTCCATTCATTTCCAATCCTTGCATTTTAATTCATGTCGGGGTAGGGACTTTCGCTAACTATTTAAGTTTCCCATGGTTTATTTTTCGAAATTTTGGAGTTGGCAGTTTGAATGGCACCTACAGTGTCCTAAAACCAACTTTATTCACAGGACAGTGGTTAAATATTTGATGTGTGGTAAGTCTCCTTTCACCTCCCCGAAGGGAGCGGAGAGTTCTTGCCTCTGCACCCACACAAAGCCACTGTTTACAATCCTGTGTGTTTATATAGAGGAGAGCTCTAATGAGATCACTCTCAGTCAAACCGTACAGAAACACACCACGCGCGCTTTTTATCGCCTTTTAGGAAAACAGAGGAGTCCGCCCTCCTACTGCAGAATTTAACTAACTTGTAAGTTAGGGGGCTCCACAACGCCCCTGCGGAATTTAACTGTTCCTAATTGCACTTGATAGGGTCTAGAACAGGGGTGGGCAAACAAGGCCCGCGGGCCACATCCGGCCCACGGGACCGTTTAATCCGGCCCGCCAACCCGGAACAAATTGTATTATTAAACATTTTTTTGGGTCATTTTGCCTGCAATGACTGCGTTTCCCCAGTAGATGGAGAACAGCTCGCCTGCGCAATTACTACCGGAAGCCGTGTCAGAAAGCTCGGTGCACACTCACAAGTGCGTGTACGTACTCAGTAGTACGGACATGGCGCACATGCGCTCTGTTTGTATCAGTCCTGAATTTAGAGCGTGGGCTGTGACAACAGCATTCTTGTAATTCGCGCGCTGAGCTTTCAGATACAGTTTTACGCTAAAGCCACCCACAAACCTTCCCCTGGAATCCTTCTATTAAAATGAGTTGTCCAAGGAAAAGCAAGGTGGACACAGTGCAGAGTGTTTAAAAAAGAGTGGCCAATTTGGCTCGACGTACGCGACGTGACGTTCAGCCACATCAACATCAACCCGTCACAGATCGAGGTAAACGGACCAACACCTCTGATCTCTCCTAAGAATTGCCACAACAAATTTTACTCCAGACTATGACGCACTAGCAAAAAAGGGAGACCAACAACACTGTTCCCACTGAAAATGAAGGGGAGGCTCTCAAGTTTGTTGTAAAAAATGCATTTTGAATATGATTTGTACACATAGCAGGGATTGAAACTAGCGACCATTCTCATTTTCAAACAATGCAGGATGCTCAAGGACATTGATGCACCTGTTTGGGACTAATCTTAACCTGTAAAGTTCTTAAGGCTTACTTTAAGGAAGTGTTTCCCGTTTCCTCACCTCTGTTACGAGGTGTTTGTGAGTTAAAACTCTGCTCTGATTTTCAGATACCCTTCACCGTGTTGCCGTTTTGATTACTTTATTTGGATGTATGCTTTCACCGATTCTTCAAGATGATATATTTGGTCAGAATGTTTGCCGTTTGATGTGAACTCATAAAATAAATCTTGTAGATCTTTCATTAATCTGACCTGCAGGCACTGAAGTGATGGAGACTGTTAATCATAATAACAGTGTCGTATTTTATGAGAATCACTGATAGCAGTTTTTTAGTGATTTTTTTTTTTTAATGCTGTTAATAAATGCATTTGTTTTCATAAAACTTGTTTGGAATATCCATGCTTTACTACCTACTAAAGGCCAAAATCTTTTATGCAATGACCCAGAGCCGTAGCCAGGAATTTTTCCAGTAGGGGCGCGCGCCCACAGGCCCCACAACCAGATGTTTCAATGTAAAAAAACCTTATATTTTTAACATATAGTTCCAGGGTAATAAATCAACTCAGTAATCAGTCATAACTTGGAATTTCTTAGAAGTACAACGTCGTTTACCGTTTTTTTCCGTGTATAGTGCGCCCCCATGTATAGTACGCACCCTAAAAATGGCATGCTGATGCTGGAAAAAAGCTTGTACCCATGTATAATACGCACCCAATTTTTATGAATTTTTAAAAAAAAAAAATTTTTTTTTATTTTTTTATTTTTTATTTTTTTAAGTCCCAAAGATCGTCACACACGCAGGGAGGCAATGGGTCCCATTTTTATAGTCTTTGGTATGGTCTTAACTAGGCTGGATGTCATTTTTTTTGTTGGCGTTGATTTCTCCGACTGCCCCTAAACGCACCACCGCGCTCCGTGCGCACACGGGAAAGAGGCGGCTCTGTATGGGAGAGACGTTGAAGAGGAATAAAAACACCCTTGGAAACCAAAACTTGCCCCTCGTCGTGACTCGGAGCCGCAACAAATGTTTCGGATTTGTGTAGGGTACATTGTGACAGACGGCAAACTAGCAGGTGATCGAGCGAGCGTCTGATACAAGAGCATTGCGGTCGTATGGAGCGTGTTTGAAATGAACAGCAGAGACGAAAGGAACAAGGCAAAGTGTTGTGAAATAAAATATTACCTGTAATACGCATTTTGTTATTTGCTGATTGAAACTGCTAATTAAACTGTGAATTGAAACTAATAGGTGGAGAACTGAACTCTCGCTCTTTATATAGCTGACGTGTCTTGCGCAACCGTTCTGCGCATCTGTAATGGCGGCCTCCGTATGACGTCCGGTCCGCGATGGAGATTAAAAAACAAACAATATTTGACAGTAACACACCATCGAGGATTGCACCGTCGCATCAAACGATGTGTCGTCAATTATGAATTTTACTACGTGTGTTGGGCAGGATGGCTGAATGCGATGCGCGATTGACAACAAACAAGAAGAAAGGTGAGTTTTATTTCGGGGGAGATTTGTCATGTCTCGTCCCCAGTTTTGCTATGTGCCTAGGTTGCCATAGTTTCTGTTCGCGTCACCCCGCTCTTCCTGTGTCACCTCAATCGATGTAACGTGTTTTGTATTTAAGTCCTGTCTCCCCCTCGCTCACCGTTGGATCATTGCATGTGTTACTGTCATTCTGTTCCTGTCTTTGGTAATGTCACCCTGTCTTTTTGTTCCACGACTTTGTCGGTCAGTCCTGTTGTTGGTTTTGTTGTACCATGACTTTCTTTAAAAAAAAATAAATAAATAAAAATTAAAAAAAAAAAAAATTAAAAATTTTTTTTGTACCCATGTATAATACGCACCCCAGATTTTAGGACAATAAATTAGTTAAATATTGCGCACTATACACGGAAAAAAACGGTATTGAACATAGATCAGCATAGATGAGTTTCTGAATTGAGCCAAGTCATGCTAATAAAAATCAAGCTATACCAATAACTTTTTGTAAAGGAACAGAAAACATGAAAACACCTGTACAGAATAGAACTTGCTATAAGAAAAAGTTACAAGAATACCACAAAATAAAAAACAGAATGGAACTGTAGACGAAAGCAACTATCATATTTAACTGTAAAGCTTAATACAACAGGAGCCGCCTGTCCACTGGGCCGCAAACGCACCGAAAGCCGTCCGGGGACACTCTGGGCCGGCTCCACGCGGTGCCAGGCTCACCGGGAGGCCGTGCGCACGCGTGAGATGGCCGAAAAAAAGCTCCAGGAGAGCGGATTGACGCTTTTTAAGCACCGCGGAGGAGAAGATGGAGCGATATTTATGATTAATATTAGACTTCCAGCGGGCCGCGCGCGGCTCGGCTGACGGCGCAGCGCGAGCTGGTACCGCGCACGGGACGAAACACGCCCCGCGCAGAGTTCCAGGCGGCCGGGAAGACCTTTAAGCCCTGCCGCTGCAGCTGCGGCGGGGAGTTTCCTCCCTCCGGTGGACACGACGAGTAAATACACCAGCAATCGCACTTAGAATTGTTTTTTTTTTTCTTTTTTTTAGCTTCCATAATATTCTGGGCGCGGACGCCAACCCACGACCGGTGAGAGAGCTCGGAGGGCGGATGGGCTTTCAAGGAAGCCCCGCCGGCCGGTCCCACTCGCACTTAGAATTTTTTTTTTTTTTTTTTTTGGCTTCCATAATGTACCGGGCGCGGACGCAAACCCACGCCGGGCAGGAGAGCTCGAAAGGCGGATAAGCTTTCAAGGAAGCCCCGCGGGCCGGTCCGCGGGCGAAATAGGGTTCCATAAAGTACCGGGCGCGGTGTCTTACTCAAGCCCGGCAGGGGAGCTCGGGAGGCGGACTGGCTTTCAAGGAAGCCCCGCCAGCTGGTCCGCGGGCCAAACAGGGTTCCATAAAGTACCGGGCGCGGTCTTTTACTCAAGCCCGGCAGGGCAGCTCGGGAGGCGGACTGGCTTTCAAGGAAGCCCCGCCGGCCGGTTCGCGGGCCAAACAGGGTTCCATAAAGTACCGGGCGCGGTCTCTTACTCAAGCCGGGCAGGGCAGCTCGACAGGCGGACTGGCTTTCAAGGAAGCCCCGCCGGCCGGTTCGCGGGCCAAACAGGTTTCCATAAAGTACCGGGCGCGGTCTCTTACTCAAGCCCGGCAGGGCAGCTCGACAGGCGGACTGGCTTTCAAGGAAGCCCCGCCAGCCGGTCCGCGGGCCAAATAGGGTCCCGTAAAGTACCGGGCGCGGCCACTAACTCAAGCCCGGCAGGGCAGCTCGGAAGGCGGACTGGCTTTCACGGAAGCACCGCCGGCCGTTGTAAATGAATGGGCTTTAGCACTTTTCCCCCAGCGGCACTGCCAGGCTGCTGGGCGCCCGCTGCCACGGCTCGTGCCTATTCTACGGAGGGGCCGGCCACCTCCCGTGGGGCCCGTGTGATCTCGCTGCGTGTCCGAGGACGGCGGACCGCGCTCGGGCTTCGCCCACACCGCGACACGCATGGAAGTCGGCCGGTGGCGGTCGGCCGGTGGCGGTCGGCCGGTGGCGGTCGGCCGGTGGCGGTCGGGGGGTGGCCGTCGGGGCTGGCGCTTGGGGCCGGTGGCGGTCGCCTTGGGGCGGTCGCCTTGGGGCGGTCGCCTTGTGGCGGTTGGGGCTGGCGCTTGGGGCCGGTGGCGGTCGCCTTGTGGCGGTCGGGGGGTGGCGGTCGGGGGGTGGCGGTCGGGGCTGGCGCTTGGGGCCGGTGGCGGTCGCCTTGTGGCGGTCACCTTGTGGCGGTCGGGGCTGGCGCTTGGGGCCGGTGGCGGTCGCCTTGTGGCGGTCGCCTTGTGGCGGTCACCTTGTGGCGGTCGGGGCTGGCGCTTGGGGCCGGTGGCGGTCGCCTTGTGGCGGTCGGGGGGTGGCGGTCGGGGCTGGCGCTTGGGGCCGGTGGCGGTCGCCTTGTGGCGGTCGGGGGGTGGCGGTCGAGGCTGGCGCTTGGGGCCGGTGGCGGTCGCCTTGTGGCGGTCGGGGGGTGGCGGTCGGGGCTGGCGCTTGGGGCCGGTGGCGGTCACCTTGTGGCGGTCGAGGGGTGGCGGTCGGGGCTGGCGCTTGGGGCCGGTGGCGGTCGCCTTGTGGCGGTCGGGGGGTGGCGGTCGGGGCTGGCGCTTGGGGCCGGTGGCGGTCGCCTTGTGGCGGTCGGGGGGTGGCGGTCG